>NC_136491.1:23928447-23935947 GCF_053919585.1 Euprymna scolopes
TTGTGCAAAATTTCAAAAAATTCCAAGGCGTAGTTATTGAGAAAAGTGCGGACATAGGAACGAACGAACAGGCGGGCGAACAAGGTTTCATTTACAGGTCCACCCTCCTTTTGTCGGGAGACCAAAAACAACGCCTTAAGTTGTCAGCAACATTGGAAAATATCTAAAAAATCATTAAAATATGGACGTGTGCTATCTAAACCGCATTAGTTAAGAATTTAATTTTCATTTTGAAAATATAACATCGACTTTTAAAATGATGCCTTCGTTCTAGATGTATCTACACGCTTGAAAATGAAGTTCCAAATTAATAACTTGAAATAAATACGATTGAAGGAAATGAAATTATCTAGTCAAAGTTTAGATGGTTTGGCTACGTCATCAGAATGGGTGATGAATGTATGCTAAGAATTTTGATGTATAGTGAGTTTGAAAGCGGCAAAGGAAAAACTAGCAGGGCCTGGCTTCAATTCAAGGGAAAAACTTGAATACAAATTTTCAGCCTTCAATACTCCAATTAAATCTTGTGAGGACTTGTCACTTTTATAAGAATAAATACACGAACGTGCTAGGAGGAAATCACAACTTTTGAAGCAAATAAACAAACTGAAAAAAAAAGTACGACTAGGAATAAAGATACGTGACACACTAATACCAACCATTTCGAACTATCATCATTCATGATTTGTGGTCTTGTTCGCAGACCACTTCCTGGACTTCGATGTCATCCCCGCCATAAACAATCGAAGTGATCATTAAACTGTTAGACACCCATTCGTTAAAATCGACGGGAGCGTCCATAATATATATATATATATATATATATATATATATATATATATATATATATATATATATATATAGTGTAAAATGATTAATAATTTATAATTAAAATTAAAAATTAAAAATCGGTTTCACAAGGAAGAAAAAAAAATCAATAAATTGTACGATCGTTTCGGCAACGATGTTTTTATTGAGACAGGCAATAATTTTATTGTCTGATCTTATAAAACAAAGTCTCCTCATCAGCAAAGAGTGGGTGAAAGTTTGAAGAACCCAAAAATAAAACTAGCATTTTTTAAGTAAGGCATATATATATATATATATATATATATATATATATATATATATATATTTTATAATATAAAGCTGAACGTCTGTGTGTGTATGTGTGTGTGTGTGTGTGTGTATGTGTGTCTGGTCACGAATAGGCTCCTATATGGTTGACTATTTAAAAAAAAACTGATGATATATATAATGAGAGAAGATATATCGAGGGTCAGGAATGGGTATATTTGATCTGGCAGAACGGTGGTTCATAAAAATTGTGGGGTCTGCGTTCGCGCCTGGCCCCCAAAGTATGAAAATAAAAAATGAAAAACAAACGTTTACAAGGGTTTTTATATAGATGTACATAAGAATATTTTGATAAGTATGTTTCAACTTAAATGGGGATGGTATAATAAAATTGTGGTGTCTGCGTTCGGGCCTGTACTCCATGGAAATATGGCACAAACTTTAATAAAGTCTTTTCATATCTATTTGCGTAAGTATACTTTGATAATTATGTTTCAGTTTGAAGAAATATGGTATAATAAAATTATTGGGTGTTCGTTCGCGTCTGACCTCCATAAAATGTAAATATGTCACAAAGTTTAACAGGGTTTTTTAAAAGGAGGGGAGGGTCCACAATAACACCTTAACTTTAATCTTAATTCACGTTAGCTTTTATTTATTTGTTTGAGTTGAATTATATTGTGTCGAATAAATCCACCTCATAAATTCACGTTCTTATTAAAGTGACAGCCAAAAAAAAAGTCGGAACTTTAGACAATTCTCGACACAAATTTGGCATAACTCTGTTTTTTTCCTTCTCCACTTGCACGTGGCACTCTTTCGAAAATAGATAAATAATAAAAAATAAGAACTTTACTTGTTATCGTGTCAAAAGAAGAAAAATTCATGCTCACGTGATTACGTCTCTTTTTAAAAACATTTACATAACCTTTTTATTTTTAATTATATATCTGTTTAAGCTTTTCTTTGTCAGTGTACTAGAAAGAATTCAGTTAATGACAGCCCTTTCTTCGTGTTCTTTACATTACAATAGTACAACCCTGAATCCGGCGGCGCAATACTACACCGTTGAATGCTGTAAAACTGAAACGAAGCTATTCTGCTTGAAAAGGGCGCTATTTTCTTCTTATTCATATTTATATCGATTCTTTACTTAAAAAAGCTAAAGTAATTACGTGTTTACTTTTTTAATATTCCATTTTGTTGTTTCGGATTATTTTACTAAAGTAAGTAAAGCTTCATTATTTTTCTTTGTTTTTCGATATTTCGTCGATATTATTTAGTAAGAGTGTTTAGCAGAAAAGCCAACAAACGACTACTCGATAAAATAAATATACAAGAAATAAAAATGTTACCATAGTCAATAAAAGTTCAGTTCATGTTTCTTTTTTGTTTTGAAATAGCTTTTAATGCTCTTTACTTGAAATAATTTCAGCGAATCGAAATTAAAACAAAATTTGAGGCGATAACTACTTAAATGAATTTTTATATAAACTACACATGCCATAATCGAATATTCCTCAAGCACAAAATAACAAAATAATATGTTTATAAATATTCCTTACGTTGACGGAACTCTCTTAAATTGTTAACATAGAATGCTCAGGTGCCTCTCCTTCAAATTGAAAACGGGGCTCTCTATTTCAAAATCGCTGCGATTTTGATTTTTTTAAAAATCGGTTCGTGAATTAAAAAGATAAAAAAATGTTTACAAAGTACTTAAAAATGCAAACCAATGAAGTTTTCTACCATAAAAGTAACTTTTATTGACTATGGTAACATTTTTTCTTGTATATTTATATTATTATATATATAACATTTTCTCTTTGTAAGGAAACACCATTTTGTTGGTCACTCTTGGAAAAAAAGTTGATATAAAAAAAGATATTTTCGCGAAAATTATCTTCACTTTCATCATATTTTGCTTAGGGTAAATTTTTTAAGTATCAAAACCTATCTCTTTACAACCCCTTCTTTTTCATAACCTATCATACTTTCATCAATCACAGTCCATTTTCTGTAGGCTGCTTTTGAACCCAGTCATCGACGGGTACTTTTGCTAGTATATATATATATATATATATATATATATATATATATATATATATATATATATATATATGTTTGGACGATTAATCGGAATCGGAATTGGGAATCGGAAAAATCGGAACTTTTGGTGGTATCGGACTCGGTATCGAAATCGGTATCGGAATTGGTGTCACAATCGGAAAATGTGTGCCTATTTTCCGATGCCAAAAACAATTCCCTTTTTTATCTTTTTTATTTGATTTTGTTTGAAAGAAAAACCTTCAACTGCTGAGAGTAATAATAAAATAATAGATATTTATTAACTTTAAGTTCCCAGTAAATCTGAAAGCTACAGATCACCGCCACAGGTGTTTCATTCCGTTTCGAGAAAATATATGCACATTTTACTCGTGTTTTCACTGAAATCCTGAGAAAATAACAACTTTATTGTTAAATATCAAGTGATTTATAAGGAATCGGAATCGGGATCGGTAATTGTATTGGAATTGAGAATATTTTTTAAAAATTTTCACCTCAAACAAGGCACAGTGCAACTTTGAAATAGGGGCTACTATCGGGGACATAAGTTGAAGGAGTATTATGAAGGGAGATGGGTAGCAAGATGTTTGTTCACATTGCACTTGAACTTCTGCATGTCAGTACGGTTGGGAAAGCAGAATCCCGGAAGGGAGTTCCAAAGTCTAGTAGTTCTGGAGAAGAAACTATTTGACTAGAAAGCCTTCTTACACCTAGGGATCTCTACTGTGTATGGGTGGAATTTAGCTGATTGTCTGGTTTGTCGGGGGTATTTACGTCGAGGGGGTACAAGTGCTTGTAGTTCGTCAGAGCGGTCACCATTAAAATACTTGTAGAACAGGAAGAGGGATGCAACATTTCGTCGATGGGACAAAAGCTGAAGCCTATATGACAGTTCAGGACCTATCAGGTTGGCGACTCTCTTTTGAACTCTGTCAAGGAGTGAGAAACAAGTAGCAGACGCACCAGCCCAAATGTGACAACAGTACTCCATACATGGGCGAATGGTGGCCTTATAGAGGTACAGGATACTTTTAGGCGTAAGTAGCTTTCTAACACGGTAGAAAGAGCCCACCTTCTTCGCAGCAACATTGGCAATGCTCTCAATGTATCTATTCCAGTTCATGTTCCCTGTAAACGTGAGACCGAGGAGTTTAAAGGAATTACTTTCAGGTAATGTGTTCTTGACCATTGCTATTGGTGTTAGTGAAGGTTTCTTGTAGTTATTGAAGGAAACAAGCTTAGTATTGGCAGCATTGACTGTGACCACCCATTTTTGTCCTCATTCCACTACAGATTCGAGGTTATCCTCTAGTGTTTCTACCATTTCTTTAGATATGTGTTCACTTGTTTTCCCCGCGTGCTTGTTATAGAGAGTGGTGTCATCAACAAATATACCCATCTCAGAAACTATTTTATCAGGGAGGTCATTTATGAATATCAGGAATAATAAAGGTCCGAGGATAGACCCTTGAGATACTCCCGCAGTTAAATCATATTGTTTAGATGTACGACTGTTGAGGACAACCTGGATTTTTCTCTTACTTAAGAAGGATTTAATTACATTATGTATTCTCCCAGTGATATCATATTATCTAATTTTCCTGAGAAGACCATCGGGCCATACTCTGTCAAAAGCCTTAGATATATCGAGGGCTACCGCTCTACCCTCCCCTATTTTGTCCAGTGAACGGTATATACGTTCAGAGATTACAGTTAGGATATCTAGTGTGGAACCGGTTGTCCTAAATCCTTATTTATTGTCGGTCAGGAGTTTAGTAGCTATAAGGTGATGGACTAGAACTTGATTAATTAAGGATTCACATATTTTGACGAAAAACAGGAGAAGGCTTATGGGACGATAATTTAATGGGTCAGTTCCTTCGCCAGAATTCTTGAATCTGAGGCCACAAAAGCGGTTTTCCAGCAGTCAAAAAAGCAAGATTCGTTAAGGCACCTGTTGTAAAGTTTGGAGAGAACTGGAGCAACCTCAGCGGAGTATTTTTTTAATAGCACGCCTGGGATAAGGTCGGGTCAACATGCTTTTGAGGTGTATTGGAATCTTCCCATCGCTAATATATATATATATATATATATATATATATATATATATATATATATATATATATATATATATAAAGGGGATTAGAACTACAGTCTAAAGAGAAGAGTATTTTTTTATGTATTAGTAAATTCATTAATAGAATTAAAATAAAAGAAAAGAAAACAGTGCTCCTTGTAATGTAGATATATAATAAGCTCGATAGGAATATATATATTCTAGAGTTATTTTAATATTGAGTAAGATGATTGATAATTTGAAATTAAAATTAAAAATCGGTTTCACAAGGAAGAACAAACAAAATCAATAAATTGTACGATCGTTATATATATATATATATATATATATATATATATATATATATATATATATATATATATATATATATATTAAATCTCCGAAACAGCTGCATGGTAGGCAGCTGATGGTTCCCGCTTTCTATTTGACAATCGTAGTAAAGGTTTCTTTTTACTTTATTCATTCTAATCAAATCGATTGATTGCCTGATCTACTAGGAGTACCACGCGCTGCACTAGGAAGAAACTCACATGACAACGGTGACGTAGTCTGCAATACATTGAGAGTATCTAATAATGATTTTATTAAATTATTTTAATATGACTTGAATTGATGGTTAATATGATGGTTAATATTGATGGTTAATATGACTTGAATTGATGGTTAAAATTCAAAAGTAAATATCATGTTTCAATTGTACTCTAAACAGAAACATTCATTTCGAACGCGCCCCTATAATATCAAAGAGCCTACTCTTGATTTTTATATGTCTTTCGACTTATGTGATAATAAAACTTCTCAAATGCACTTGTGATGTCAGGCTGTGTTTAGGTGTTAACTTCTCTAATCGATTTTTTTGGATTATCGATTTTCGATACTTATCAGATGTATTCAGATACACAACCTATCTAAGAACACTCCCACGACCATGAAATATATCTGTGTGAAATTTCAAAACAAATAGCCCAGGATTTAATCAGACTTTACAGAAATACTTATTATGATTAGGAATAGAAGATGTTAGAAAAAGCACAAAAAAAAGATGTTGTAATGTTGTAGGAATACAGATTGTATAATACTGTAAACATAAGGTCCAAATAAATATTAGTATCAATATTCATAAGACGATCCCAAGCCGATAAATAAAGCTCAATATGCGATATAGAGCAATAAATAAAATGGAAATCTTGCCTAAAATTATGTAGAATTACAATAAAATTAATTGTTTGATTAAGGAGTACAGATATATATTAAACATTTTTCCCATGGATTAAGGAAAAGTTTTTAATAATTTTCTGTACTCCTTTCTCAAACACTAAATTTTCATGTAATTCTACACAATTTAACTCAGAATTTATATATATATATATATATATATATATATATATATATATATATATATGTGTGTGTGTGTGTGTGTGTGTGTGTTATTTGAGAGCGAAAACCGAGAATTAATAAAACAGTAATCAACTTTTGGTCTCTATTTCAGGGGACACGCAATGATTTTTCCTTTTTCACTTGTATGTGGTCTATAATCGTTTTTCTTCTACATTTTTTCCTACCAAAATCCTGATGCTGTCCCCTGAAAAAGGACGAAAGTTTATTACTATTTTATTAATTCTCGGTTTTCCTTCTCAAATAAAATAACGCCAACCATCGCTTGTATTTTTATTTTATTTTTACTCATATATATATATATATGTCTGGGTCATTTTGACTTTTGTTTCCCTTTATTTTATATTTTATATTTAACTTTATCATCATTTTTTTTCTCTCTTTTTTTTTCTCACTCGTCTTTCTCTTCCCTGATTTTTCTTATTTATATTTATGTCTCGGAAGTAGAGTGAAAAGCATATCTTATTGTTCTTTTATTAATATTATTGGAATCTTTTCTTTTTTCCGTGTACACATTTTTGTGAATTATTCCATGGATTTCTGCCTTTTGATTATTATGGACCATCTTCTTCCAATTACGGGATTTCCTTGGATTTTACTTGTACAAATGGAAATTCTTTTAACTTTCTAGAAGTTTTACATTTGGATTTTACCGTCACTGGATTTTTTATCTTCCACCAGACTATCCATTCATGTGTAATCACCTTTTTCTTTACCATATTCCCTCTGCTTAACTTTTTTGTTTTCAAGTAAGATCTTTGATTTACTTGTTGTTTC
This sequence comes from Euprymna scolopes, assembly GCF_053919585.1. Classification (NCBI taxonomy): domain Eukaryota; kingdom Metazoa; phylum Mollusca; class Cephalopoda; order Sepiida; family Sepiolidae; genus Euprymna; species Euprymna scolopes. The sequence goes on from NC_136491.1 coordinate 23,935,841, forward strand.
ATCAATTACTTCTGCATGCAAAATCCGATCCCACATTTTGCTAATTCCTACCCTCTGATGAGAAGGAAAGTATTTCTTCGAAACTTCGCGGATTAAGGACTATCCAT
>NC_136491.1:23945947-24113447 GCF_053919585.1 Euprymna scolopes
AGGATTTAAGACTTATATATCACAATATATTACTACACATTGTTACTACACGCACACCCACACACATATATATATGATTATATATACACACACACACACACATATATATATATATATATATATATATATATATATATATATATATATAGTGCTGTTTCGTTGTATTACATCTCATCAGTGAGGCTAGACTAGCACCTATCCCTAGCTGTGGATCGAACCTACGACCATCGCATTAATACTCGACAGTTCTAAACACTGGATTATGGATCGGTGCTCGCAAGCGTCTCATTAAATGTCCATTAAATAACCATTCGCCCATCGCTTTTACAGTCCTCGAGCTGCTAGCTAGTAAACAAACAAACAAACAAACAGCGAGATTTGTTGTAACGTATATTGGATGAATATTATGTGAAATCAATATAATAGATAGTTTCACCAATAATCAGAATTTTCTGATATCTTAACTATATTTTTATATTAAAAAAAAGATAAATATTTTATCAGAAGCTGACGAGACACGTTTAAAAATGTAGCACTGCGAAATTGAAGAACTCAACAAACCTACACTTCCAATCTAACATTATATAATTATTTTTTTTACGCGATTAAAATAATATTTTCAATAAGTATTAATTATAAAATTGTGCACATTTCTAAATAATAATGAATACTTAAACGTACTTAGAGCCAACGAAATCTTAGGGGCAATATACTTATTTGAATGTGATGAATTTCCTTATAAATTTATTTGAAGGAAGTATTTTTGATAAGCGTGTCCATAAAGGAACACTAGAAGGAAGGTAATATTTAGAGAGGATTTGTAAATAAAATTAATATTTCTATGTATTATTTTAAGAAATCTAGTGTTTAATAAACAGAGCGAGAAAATTGTGTAAAAACCAGTTTATAATAAAAATAATAAACCAAAATAAAACGTGATGCAAAATTGTTTTATGTGTGAAAATTTACTTCACATGTCCTGGGACGGGTAACCTTCTTATTTAATTATAAAAATTAAAACATTGGTTTATTTACAAAAAAAAAGGTGGTCTGCTATCGGAGGGGGGGCGTGTAACAGATTATCAATTTGATTGAAACACCAATGAGGACATGGAGATTTGAATTGATTACTGAAGGGCAATATTCAACTGAAATAAAAATACAAAGAGGTATCTTCCAATGCAACGAGTTTCCCTATCACCACTACTGTTCATCATAGCGACGATGACTCTTAACAATATACTAACGAAATGCCAATCCAGATACAAGTTTAGAAATACAGATAAGAGAGTGAACCACCTAATGTATATGAAAGACCTGAAACTTTTTGCAAACAAAAAAAACAAACAAAAAACAAACAAGAACAAACAAACAAACAAACAAACAAACAAAAAACAGAAAGAAGCAGGAGATGATAATAAGCACAACTAGAATATTCAGTGGGAATATCATAATGACATTCGGAATAGAAAAATGTGCAAAAGCTTATTATAAGAAAGAGAAAACTAGAGGCAACAGAAGATATGGAACTAGGCAAGAAAACAGAGATAATCACGCTAGGCGAACATGAGACTTAAAATAGTTTGGAGTTCTGAAAAGAAACACCATCAAATCAACATTGCCCCTGCTGTTGTATTACCCCCTTCCAATGAAAGTGCATGCCGTTATCAAATAAAATCTGTTTGTTATCGAACGCAAATAAACAAATCATACGAGGTGACTTCAATAAGTTTCCTGACTTTTTTATACAGGCTTTTAAAATTGTCATAGACTCTTAAAAATTAACTATGTTATTGCTATACATCTTATGAGATGAGGTTCAAAATAACAGCTACAGCAGGAATTCGAATACTCCTTACTAAAACTTGATTTTCACAGCTGGTGAATTTCAAAAATGCAATCTGGGCGTGAGGACACTTTAGGAGAATCATGTGCAATAAAATTCTGTGTTAACCTTAGAAAAATGCAGAAACGTATGGAATGCTTTAGACTGCTTTTGGACCATCTTGCATGAATCGAGCATCAGTTTTTGAGTGGCATAAGGGATTCAAAGTAGGCAGGTTGTCTGTGAGGGATGATGAGAGGAGCAAGGAAGTCAGAACACCAGTTGATTGGCCAAAATGAAGAATTTCATGGATAAGAACCGTCGTATGTCTATAGAGACAATAACTGCACAGTTTGATATCAGTGTTTGAACTGTATACACCTTTTCGCGAAGAACTGAAGATGCGAAAGACTTGCGCAAATGCACACGTCCACAACTTCATTCTTTTCACAGACTATTTGACCAACATGAACATCAGTTCCTCACCCTCCCTATAATTCTGACCTTGCTCCCTGTGACTTTTGGTTATTCCCTAAACTGAAGCAACCCCTTACAAACTGTCGTTATGAGACAATTGCGGAGATGGAAAAGGCTGCGACGAGAGTCATTGACACGCTCACACGAGATGACTTTCATGGGCTTTTCCAGAAGATGTTGGAACGGCACAAGTGCATTGCATCCGGAGGAGATTACTTCAAAGTAAGCGGACGGGTGCACGAGCGCGAGCGTCAATAATATGTATTTGCAGGATAATCTCTGAAATAAAATTATGGAATACGTTTCATGTGTGTACTATCAATAAAATTGACCATACGAAGAAACATCTGGGAACTTGTTGAATGTACCTCGTAAATAATACAATTAAATCGTTTTTCAAGTCTTCAAAGATAAATCACAGTTCTCGTAAAATTTTGTTAAATCGTTTGAGTCTCACTTATTTGTAGAGTGATGAATAGATCTATATCATTTTTTTTTAGAAACATTAGGTAATAATATGTATTGAAGCGGACGAGTATGTGAACGTAAGCGCTAATAATATGTATTTGCGGGAAAATCTCCGAAACTGATGCACATATCGTTTTGAATTATGAGATACGTAATCTGGGAAACACGGTGGGCAACAGAGAAATATTCTTATGATTGTTATTAAATGTTTGATTGTTTGATTTGGTTGTTTTTGTTTTACGGCATATCAACCCTTTTCAGGTTATTTAGTGCCGAATCCAGTTATTTTGACGATTTTTTTTAATAGAATATATCTTTTTTTCAAGTTTGAAGTTTATTTGGTTTGAGTGTTTTGTTTTACGGCATATCAACCCTTTTCGGGTTATTTAATGTCGAATCCAGTTATTTTGGAAATAGTATTCATGTTGCATCCAGTTAATTTGTAGAAGGTTTTTATTCTTCAAGCTTATTGTATCTTCGATCGCTAGTTTGTAGTGTTTGGTTTGGTTGTTTTATAGTGGATGTTCATCGTTTTTTTGTTCACTGTCCTTCAGAAAATGAATGAGTTTTGCAATGGAACAGGGAAAAGGTTACTGTATTAATGTCTATTACATTTTAAGTTAGGAAACGAGTCAGGAAGTGGAGGAGATGAAAACAGAAGGGGAAATGTGAAGAAGGAAAAGGGGAAAAGGTGTTTTTTTTGGGGGGGGGGGTGCAGATCACAATAAAGTTTTGCAAAGTAGAAAAACAAAAAGCATCAATGTTTTGTCTCAGGAAGCCAATATTTTCAGATAGCCTGATCGATTTTGATGTTGGTGCCTGGGTGGCTGAAGGTGTTGTTGGTGTTGATGGTGTTGACACATCTAAGCGTGTTGCATGTTCTGTTTGCTTGAGATACTTGTGCGTGAATATTTTTCTGGGTATTGGTAGAGAATAAAGATTAGGGAGCTGTTGCTTTTACTAATGGGGTGCGTATTGTATATTGTGCTGGGAGTAGAGTCCTGTTGCAACTGTTTAAATATCTGTTTGAGAGGTTATATAGTTAATTAGTGTTATTTTTTAAAGTCATATATGATTTTTTAATTCTTTTTGTATGTCAGATAGTGATGTCGTCCTGATAGCTTTTATTATTTTGAGGGAGTAGTTGCTGTGAGGGAGTGATTGGCTAAAATTACAACCTATGTGGGTTTGGTGTATGGTGATGGTGATGCCTCCGTTTAGTCTCAAGAGACAATGGACACTCCTGTAAAGGTAGCTGAACGTGTACTTAATTACTTGAGGCAAGGGTTGCGCAATGCCCACTCACACCTTTGCTGAATAGGCTTGGGTCCAGTGACAACGAAAGGCCTAAGATTGACTGGAAACAATACTAGAATAAGCAGAGATACCATACAGATACCATACAAGGTGTCATCCATTTTTGTACTGATCAGGTCCAAGTTGCTTAACTTCGGTGATATGACGGGAACCAGTGTGTCAACTTAGTTATGCAGTCTACCAATAGTGATGTGGTGATATGATTATTAATGCTATTCACCAGAACGTTTAAAAAATGGGGATGTGTGGAGGTAAAGTGTTCTGTAGTGAATTTTCTGCTGTTGTGACAGTTATTGATATATATATATATATATATGTTTTATTTTTTATTACCATATTACATTATTGTTTCAGCTACCCGGCCGTTTTTTTTTGGCCGTCTGTAGCTTCCTCAGACTTTTACAGAAATTTCTGTAAAAGTACAGGAAGCTACAGACAGCAAAAAAACAAAAACAAAAAAAAAAAAACGGCCGGGTAGCTGAAACAATAATGTAACTTAAGAGAAAGATACGGTAATAAAAAAAATCAAACGCATATTTTCTCTACAACAGTATTGAGCACTTTCTTCAGTTTTTATTAATTACCATTTCCACTATATACAACACACACACACACACACACACACACACACACACATATATATATATATATATATATATATATATATATAGTTACAACGTAGTTACACTTCTTGCAATATATAAAGCGGTAGTTTGACATGCATTGAACTGCTTCACCCCTAAAAATATGCCATGAAAAACCTGTAGTCAAGAGGGCAGAGTATCGAGTTCTTGGAATCGATCTGATTAGATTGGGCACAAGTATCTCAAGCAAACAGAACATGCAACACGCTTAGATGTGTCAACACCATCAACACCAACAACACCTTCAGCCACCCAGGCACCAACATCAAAATCGATCAGGCTATCTGAAAATATTGGCTTCCTGAGACAAAACATTGATGCTTTTTGTTTTTCTACTTTGCAAAACTTTATTGTGATCTGCACCCCCCCAAAAAAAACACCTTTTCCCCTTTTAAATATATATATATATATATATATATATATATATATATATATATATATATATATATATATATAAGAATAGAGTTGTAAAGTAGAATTATAAAAAAAGGTTTTATTATTCGGCAGAATACTCTGAAGTTGGGTGCTCCTTAATCCGCGGAGTTTCAAAGAATGCTATTTCTTCTCATCAGATGATAAAAATTGTTTGCGAGATAAACAGAAAGTCACGTTAAAAGTTTAACATTTGTATGTATTACTGGCAGGTAGTCACAAAACTTAAAAAAAAAAACATATGTAAATATGTAAAACAGTCCATTTGGACAGTTTATTCAGAGTTCAATGTTTAAAAAAAATGACTAACCGTGTTAAAAGAAGTCCAGTGTGGTGAAGGTTAAAGATTTGCAGTTTAATTAAGCGGCCTGTGTTGTGTTGAAAAATGAAAGCAAAACGTCAGAAAGTTAGGGTTCAAATAATATGAAGAGAGTCAAAAACCGCTTCCATTTGGAAATTTGAGAGTGATTGTCAAAAGAAAAAGCAGAAGAAAAAGAAAATGCTATATATATATATATATATATGTGTGTGTGTGTGTGTGTGTGTGTGTGTGTGTGTATGGGGTGGGGTGCGTGTGTGCACGTGAGTCTGAGTATTCACGTTGTGCTTATATTGAATATTTAATGTTTTTTTAACAGGAATACACTTGACATTTCTGAATTTTTTAGATAAGGATTGGTTACTCGTATTACTTGGATTAATCGAACTACTGTTCTCATTTTGAGTGTGATTTTCGCAACGTTTCGGTCGATGTAACCTCCGACGTTCTTTAGGTGTATCTGTGTAGAAACTACATACTTCGTGATGGGATCTGATATATATTGGCAGGAAGAAGGTCTTGCTATGGGATCACATTTGTTCCCAGTACTGGCCAATAGATACATGGAATACTTTGAGGAAATGGCATTAGGATCAACACCACTAAAGCCAACAATGTAGGTTGCGATATGTAGATGATACATTCACACTCTGGCCCACCAGGAAGATGTTCAAACATAGCTAGACCATGTGAACTCGACCCGTCCAACTATACAGTTCACGATGGAAAGAATATAACAAATTATCGTTCCTATATGTGCTGATAACCCGCACTGGTCAGGGATTTATGCGATCTGTATACCAAAAGCCAACTTTCACAAAGCAGTACCTAACCTTCAACTCTCAGCATCTATATAATGTAAAGAAAGGTATCGTCCGTTGCCTACAACACCGAGCAAACGCAATATGTAGTAACAGCAGTGTATATCAAGAGGAGATGGGCAGTTTAAGAGAAACGCTCTACTGGAACAACTATCCAGAGAGCATAACATTACCGCCAAGAAATCTTAGCTAGGCACAAAATAACACCATTATAAACTTGCCATAGTTTGTATACTATATATGAAGGGTTTGTCTGAAAAACTTTAGCGAATATGTAAGCTATATGACATCACGACAATATGCAGGAGTGATTCAACTCTCCAAAAAAAAACAGCTAGTGAGAGTCAAGCCCCTTACAGAAAAAAAACATGACTAAGTATATGAAATCCCACGTAAATGTGGAAAACTATACAAAGGTGAGGGCGTGTGGTCGACTAAAAGTTCTCTCTAATTTTCTCTCCTCTGATCTTGAGCACGTGGTACAATGGGGGAAAAGGTGGATGGTCACTTTTAATGCATCCAAAACCAAGCTTCTATCTTTACATCATCAACGCTCTGATCCCCATCTGGCATCAATTTAAATGGATGGCTCTCATCTTGGGGAGGCTCCATGTTTTGACAAGCTTCTGGGTCTGACCTTTACTCCTGATCTGAAATGGAACACGTACATCAAATCTGTTGCCAGGGACGCTGGGAAAATGGTGGGATACTTCTACCGCTCCAGAAGATATCTCATTACTGATGCAATTATCTATCTGTATAAAAGCCAAGTACGTCCAAAGATGGAGTACTACTGCCACATCTGGGCAGGAGCTGCTAAAAACAGCCTATCCTGCCCTGACAGAGTACAAAATAGACTTCGTGGCTTAGTGGGGGATGCCCTTTTCTCTTCCCTGCAACCTCTCTCCCACAGAAGAGACGTTGCGAGCCTGTCTTTGTTTTATCGTTATTTCCATGGCAGGTGCTCGTCTGAGCTCCAATCCCTTGTCTCCCCTCGCCAATCTTACACGAGAAACCCCCGTCTGGCTGAAACTACTGTCAATAATTTTCCCCACTCTTTATCTGCCTACATCCAAACGTAGATTTCATGAGCAAAGCTTCTTTCTTAGAACTGCACGCCAGTGGAACTTTCTGCCACTTGCCTGTTTCCCACCTGACTACAACTTGGACGTCTTCAAGTCCAGCATAAACAAACTCCTGACAAACCGCCCCCTTAAGTAAGACACTCTATCTAAACACCAAATACTAATGATTACTACAATACTATCTCATTGATTACTGTACACGCAATAAACCTTATCCCTGAGTGGCCTTCGGGCCTTGATAAGTGGTGAACCCATGTAAAAAAAGTACGGTTAGAAGAACACTGAAAAGCCAGCGTAGTACACGGAGAGACTGAAAAGTCAGTTATAACTAACCATATATGGAAGGAAAAGGGAAACCATCTACCATTATGGAGAGAAGTAAAAATCGTAGAAAGAAAGGATGGTAGAGTGTAAGACGACTGACAGAAGCAGAACATATGCTGGGGAATAACCAACTGCTAAGTAGACCTAGTATAGAATTTAATACGATATGGGAACCATTGATTATAAACAATAGATAATATATACAAGTAATAAGTAAACACATTTACATAAAGTGATGATCATATTTATTGGCACGGTAAAATAAAAGTTAAATTTTGTCTAATAAATTCTAAAAAAGGGATTAAATTAAAGAAAATAACAAAGTATATTATGTATTTTTAACTGGCCTTTCCGATGCAGCAATCGGATTTTAGAAAAAATAAATAACAGGAACAACAAACATAATTGCAAAAAACCCTTGTTCAAAATTATTGGCACGGCTTTGTTTTTCTTTTAGTATCAGTATAATATCAATCAATTTCCGGTTTACGTGCTTTCTGAACTTTTTTATAGCCATATTATGCTTGTTTAACGCTAATTCAGTGAATAATTTTTTTCAGATAATTTTTAGATAGCGATTTATTTAAACTATTATAAGTGACTAAATTATAATTTTCAATCGCCATGGTTAAAACTAAGGAACACAGCGAAGACGTCAGGAAGCTTGTTGTAGCATGCCATACCAATGGGGAGGGCTATGATAAGATTTCAAAGAAGCTAAACCTTCCCAAATACACTGTTAGAGCCATAATAAACAAGTTCAAATCGCAAGGCCACGTTATGAGTTTAGAGGGTAGAGGGAGAAAAAGGATTCTTTCCCCAAGAGATGAACGGAAAATTGTTCGACAAGTAAAACAAAACCCAAGGATCTCTGTTGGGGAGATTGTTGATGAACAGAGCACCTCTGGAGTGAATGTATCTCGACATACAGTTGGTAGAGTTTTGAAGAGAGCTGGTTTAAAAGCATGTCGTCCGAGAAAGACTCCCTTATTGAAGCCTATGCACCTGAAAGCAAGGCTAGCCTTTGCAAAACGTCATATTGATAAAGATGTTGCATTCTGGAAACGTGTTCTATGGACTGACGAAACGAAAATAGAGTTATTTGGCCATAATAAAGTGTCTTATATTTACAGAAAATCTGGCGAAGCTTTCCTGCCTAAGAACACCATACCCACAGTGAAGCACGGTGGAGGCAGTTTGATGTTTTGGGGATCCTTTGCTGCCTCTGGACCAGGGCGACTTGTTAAGGTCACAGGTAGCATAAAAAAGGAAGATTATGTTAAAATATTGGATGAAAACCTGAAAGACTCTGCTAAAGAGCTCTCACTTGGTCGTCGTTGGTGGTTCATGCAAGATAATGACCCAAAGCATTCGGCTAAACTGACTAAGAAATGGCTTGAGGACAATCATATTAATGTTTTGGAGTGGCCATCACAAAGCCCAGACCTTAATCCAATTGAAAATTTATGGAGAACATTAAAATTGAGGGTAATGCAAAAGAAGCCTAAGAATCTTATTCAATTGGAGGATTATTGTCAGGAAGAGTGGGCTAAAATTACGACTGAAGAGTGCAACAACTTGGTTGTAAACTATGAAAAGCGACTGAGGAAGGTAATCAAGGCCAAAGGCTATACAATTGATTATTAAATAAATCGTGCCAATAATTTTGAACAAGGGTTTTTTGCAATTATGTTTGTTGTTCCTTTGTTATTTATTTTTTTCTAAAATCCGATTGCTGCATCGGAAAGGCCAGTTAAAAATACATAATATACTTTGTTATTTTCTTTAATTTAATCCCTTTTTTAGAATTTATTAGACAAAATTTAACTTTTATTTTACCGTGCCAATAAATATGATCATCACTGTATATATATACATATATATATACATATATATATATATATATATATGCATATATATGCATATACATATACATATATATATATATATATATATATATATAGAGAGAGAGAGAGAGAGAGATAGATAGATAGATAGATATATAGATAGATAGACGTTTATATATAGTAATAAATAGTAATAAATAGTGATACGAGTGATCTATTTACAACTAGAAATAAAATAGGTTTAAGGCTCCTAAAATTCGTACTAGAATTGTCCGCAAGGACCTCTGGCATAGTGGTTAGAGGACTGGGAAAAATCAATTGTAAAAGTGATATTCTCCTGAAGGTTCAACCCTCAGTGTGGGCGACCGAAAAATTCAATTGAAAATTACTTAGGACGGAACAAGCACACGTTACCCCCGTGAAGTTAATAAAAGGTTCAGCTCGAAATTCCGTTCACATTCCCGAGTTCGACAGAAAAATTCCCGAGTTCAGCAAGATACACATGAAGAAGGCTGGAGGTTACATCAACCGAAATATTGTAGAAAAGCACACTCAAGATGAAAACAGTAGTCCGATGAATCTAAATAATATGAAGGGATAGACATGTGTCAATAAAACAGCTTGAAACATGTTGGACCGTTATTCGCTAATTGACTATTCTTCAATATTTAAATACAAAACATATTTTTTTGTCTTGATGTCCTTTTTATATCTGCGTAGATTTTTATTTCTTCTTTTCTTTATGATTTTCGATGTTCATGCTGTTTAGCTATTTCAGATTTTTGTTGGGCAAATACTCGTAAATACCAATATTCAACGGCGAAAATTACACACCATGTCACGACTATGACAGGGAGACAACTTTTTTTTTTATTAAAACACAAGGAAACATTACTGATTCAATGAGATCATCCGTTTGTTGCTAATTATCTCAGCGTGAGATTTGATTACTGAATGAATGATACACAAATTGCCCTTCACAGGAGTCAGATGCAAAGCCTAAAACACAAATTTTTACGCTTGTCTTATACAAAACTAAAATAATAACCGTGCTAGGGCGGGTATGACTAATATTTATGTCATAAGGTTTTAATTTGATTTTTTTTTATAGTGGGGGTATAGCTAGACCACTCAGTGTAGGAGAATAAATAGATAATTCTTAATTTTACGATATCAAGTTTAGATGAAGGTTCAATTTAAGTTGGTTGTTTTTGTTTTACGGCATATCAACCCTTTTCAGGCCGAATCCTGTGATTTTGAAGAGAACATTTTTTTTTAAATAGAATATGTTTGTTTTTCAACTCTGTTTCTATTTAACCCATAGTTGGGACCATAACAGATGCTACCACTCAGTGGGTCTTGGAGCAATAGCAATTAAAGGGTGGCTCCACACTCCCCAAAGCCGCAAGCTGGGGCTTCACTATCGGATATAATTAAAGGTCATATCCAGGACCGAGGGTTCAATTTAAGAGGAATAATCGTACTTTTTAACTAAAAAGTGTAAGAGCTACGAAAACGGGGTTAGTGATATTAAAACGCGCCAACTTTTTTGCTCTAATATTTATTTTTTTATACATAATCACCACATTCTCGATTCACTTTCTCAGTAATTCCTGTTTTTTTTTAAATAATTTAAGTTAAAATTTCTTGTTTTTCTTTTCATTTTGATATAGTAGAATTCACTTTTGAAAGTATGAATTGTTATGTAGTAAGTTGGATTTTACTAAGTCTGCAAAAATGTTGAACTTAGTTCCCAAGAAATTTGAACTGTATGTTTGTTTGAATTATATATATATATATATATATATATATATATATATATATATATATATATATATACTAGCAGGACTCATTAACCGGCGTTGCACGGTGGTAGCATGCACCCGCGTAAAAAATTAAAATACGGCTATTATTTTTGTTGTTGGCCGAATATTAAATTACTAAGGTCTGTACCGCCAAAATAGCCTAATCATATGTTTTATTTTTTTTAATAATAATATGTACATGCAACGTATTTAACCTCGCCCTATATTTAACACTATATAATTGTAATTTAATATTATCATCCTAACTTTTAAAAGAAGAAGCTTTAAATAAGCTGCTAATAATTTTTACAAATTTTTTACAGCATACACTAATAATGTAAATGCGAGACAAACATCGTTTCTATGTAGTGACGTTTGTGAAGCCGTAGACAGACCCATATTTAAGACATCTAGGAAAAAATCAAATAATAGTCACATTATCCTGTAATTTTCGATATTTATTCATTACTAGCGGGGGTACCCGGCGTTGCCCGGATGTTTAGAGGTATGTGTGCTCGGTCGGGGGGGGGGGAGGGATAAATCAAAACAAAAGAATAAGCGAAGTGATCACCCTGGTTAAATATTATAAAAAAAAGGTTAAAACTTAAAAAAATCGAAAAAAAAAAAATAACGTAAGGCAAACGAATGATGTTAAAATTTCTTAAAATCGAAAAAACAAAAACAAAAAAAGAAAACACGAATGTGAGGGGTAAAAAACAGAAAAACGAAAGTTGAAACTTCTTTAAAAAATCTGAAAAAAAAAATAAAAACAAAAAAAAACGTGAAAAATGGCTTAAATAACCCTGTTTCAATATTAAACCTTCAAAAATCGAAAAAAAAGACATCTCACACCACGATACGAACTCACAACCTTTAGATAATGACGCCGCGCTCTAATGAATTGAGTTAAAAGTCCGTTGACGAAATTAGGTCGTTTATTTTTTTTTAATATTTAAAATAATTGATGCCCCGACGTCATTTGCGCATGCGTAGAGCCATCTTGTCATGAGAGGACGGTTTTTGGCTACCCCTGCCTGTACAAAAATGGCAAGTTTAGGGTGAAGGAATTAATGTTTTGGGCCAATTCTTCAATATTTGTCGGGCGAAGGTTCCAGCTTTAAAAAGATACCTATTTGGCTAAAATCCGTGGCCTGTGTCGAAGGTTTTGCGAGACATACAAACACACAAACACACACACACATTTTCGCTTTTATATATCTAGATTAAATAAACTTGTTTAGTAATTAATCTGTACTTCAGCCTTCTCAGATGCATATGATGGCAGATGGTATCGCGCTCTGCCATCATATGCATCCTTTACATTGGTTATGCATTTTTGGTACCGCGCTATTTGTAAATAATGTTTTCAGGTTCAATTCAAGTTTCACGCTAATTTTTTTTTTATAGTGACAAAAGACCCCCCCCCTCCCGAAGGTTAAACTGGCTTTATAAATAGAAACAATATCATTTCAGCACGGATCCGAAAATACATAAGTAACCAACATTGTACTTTGTATTATTCAACGCTTTTAATTATATATATATATATATATATATATATATATATATATATATATATATATATATATATATATATATATATATATAATAAAACAATAAAAATTACGATAAGTTTACCAAGGTAATCAAAATGGTAAACTTAAAATATATTATAAATATTAAAGAGTTAATATTTACAAGTAAAATAAACTCAGCTAGATGTAAAAGCTCAATAAAACCGAAAAGGAAATAGAGCTTATAATATGAACAAATGATTGATAAAACATGTTAAAAGACATCTTGAAAAAGAGTTAAAAACATATTTAATTTTAAAAAAGGAAGCACAAGATAAGTGGATAGTCCTTAATCCGCGAGTTTCGAAGAAATACTCTCCTTCTCATCATCTTTTGCCTCCTGTTCCCCTTACCTCACCCTTTTTTTTTAACCAAGTAAGATCTGTGACTTACTTGTAGTTTCATTAAATACTTTTATATGCAAAATCCGATCCTGCATTTTGCTAATTCCTGCTCTCTGATGAGAAGGAGAGTATTTCTTCGAAACTCCGCGGATTAAGGACTATCCACTTGTGCTTCTTTTTTAAAATTAAATATGTTTTTAACTCTTTTTCAAGATGTCTTTTAACATGTTTTATTAATCATTTGTTCATATATATATATATATATATATATATATATATATATATATATATATATATATATATACTCATTGGCAAATTTCGGTACTTCTGCAGTTTAAAGTCGGATTTTCCGTGAGTCTCGATGGGCAACGATCAGAACCACCGGATTATACCGCTTGAACAAAAAGAAACGCGATTGAACAGACGTTAAAAATAGTAAAAGGAAAAAAGTAAAGAAAAGATTCTAAAAGGAAAAATAAAGGGCAGAGTATCACTGTGCCTACGTATTATAAAACCCCAACCTTCCCATGTTAAGAACGGATTTCGGAATAAACACCCCAAAACTTCGAAAGCTATTCTTAACACGAGGAGTTTGGGTGTGTTTATACTACGCTTGGGCAGGTAGTAAGAAAAATACAAAAATAACTTTCCATACACAAACAAAACAAAAAAATCAGAACCTCACATGTTAAATAATAACGCGATAAAATTATACTCATGTAAAGTTAGTGAAACATGTTTAACAAAAAAATAAAAAAACGATTGTTTTATCTCCTGTGTCCGTAATAATATTTTAGTAAAAACGGATTACTATACTGTTATGCTTGTTACGAAAATAAATATAATTATGAATTCCTTTTTATGAGTGTCTGTCACTGTAATTTAAGTAAAGAATGAACGAAACGAAAAAACGTAAATAAATAAATCTATATCTATATATCTTTAAAAGTGAAAGTGTCTGTCTGTGTGTCTGTGTGTATACATTTCCCTACGCAATAACTCTGTCAATTTTCAGTCTACAGACTCGAAATTTGATATACAGGGTACTGAGATTTAGAAAAATCTTTGTAATCCGTTTTCGGCCAGAAATTTGGTTGTTAAGGGGTCAAAGTTCAACGGTTTGAGAACTCTACCAAACTTCTCCGCCAATTTTGGATCTAAACACTTGAAATTCTAGATATAGGTTCCTTGGACATGGATCTAAATGAATAACTTGATTTCAACTCAAAACAATAAATGTTAAGGGGTCATAATAGAGGTCAAAGTTTAAAAAAATTGACCGTTTTTTTTTTGTTTTGGCTTAACATACACCTCCAAACACCCAGACAACGCCGGGCTGAAATGCTAGTAAGTAATAAAACATTTTTTTTTTATCGAAGGGAAGATATTTATAAGCGAAAAGGGTTATTTTATACCAAAGTATATTTATATAAACAGCTCTTTAAAAATTAGCGAAGTAAACAAAAAGAAACGATTATCCGTAATAATATTTTATTACAAACGTACGACTATATCGCTATATTTCTCACTAAACTAAAATATGATTATGAATTCTTTTTTATGAGTGTCTGTTACTGCAACTGAAGTAAATAAATAATGAAATGGAAAAACTTAACTAAATGAATAAATAGCAGAAAATACCGACAAATAAGTAACAAGACATTTTTTTTTCGAACGGAAGCTATTTGTGAACGAAAACCAGTTATCTTATATCAAAGTATTAATATATAAATGTATAACACAGTTATTAAAACGTCTGTTAAAGAAATTTTAATTTAGATAAAATGTTGAAAAAAACCTTTAAGCATCGCCCTTAAACCTTTTTTTTATCAAAAACAAACGTAACGAAACACACACACACACACACACACACACACACACATACACACACCACACATACACACACACATACACACACGCCACACATACACACACACACCACACACACACACACCACACATACACACACAAACACACAACACACACACACACAAACATATACACACACAAACACACACATACACACACATACACACACAAACACATACACACACAAACACACACACAAACACACACACACAAACACACACACACCACACATACACACACATACACACACACCACACATACACACACATACATACACACACACCACACATACACACACAAACACACACACACCACACACACACATACACACACAAACACACACACATACACACACATACACACACAAACACATACACACACAAACACACACACACACAAACACACATACACACAAACACACACACAAACACACACACATACACACCACACACACACACACACACACACACACATACACAAAAAGATGTATTTATAAGTCTGTTTACGAACATATAATAGTTATCAAACAGTTTTGTAATAAGTTTCCGGGAAGCAATATTTTTTAATCTATGTAGCGTTCTTTTTTAATAAGGTTTCGTGCAATCCAGAAAGCCAATGAGAGAGTCTGATATGTGAGGAGGGAGAAATCATTATTTTTTGGGGTTAAAGGAAATGAAAAAGAATAGTATATGCATAAGAAAATGAACCCGAAAATTAGAGCGAAACCTCATATATGACTAATTCAGAAAACATCACGGTGTCGAATGGTAGTATGAGTAGGACTTTTTTTTAGTGGGGAAAACAACAGAAACTTCCATTGTTTATCTGTGCGATCGTGATAATGACACTCCTAGGACTTAATGTAATGTTTTAATAAAGCGAATTAATATGTCTTAATCAGTATAGTTAATTAATGTAATGCCTAATAATATAAACTTAATAAAATTGTATGTGACATTTGTTGTAGTAAACCTACGGTATTTTGATTCAGAAGGAAGAATTTATTGTTGAAAATCCATGGATTAAGGAAATTAAAATAACCCTTCTATATATTTTCCTTTTGTCAAACAATAAATTCTTAAATCGAATATATGTCTCCAAGTGTTGTTTTTTTTTTTCAGAATTTAAAATTTAACCACGAACCTTATATATATATATATATATATATATATATATATATATATATATATATATATATATATATATATATATAATAAAATCTATCCATTCACGTGTAATCACCTTTTTCTTCACCATATACCCTCTGCTCCACTTTTTATTATCAAGTAAGATCTTTGACTTACTTGTTGTTTCATCAAATACTTTTGTATGCCAAATCCGATCCCGCATTTTGCTAATTCCTACCCTCTGATGAGAAGGAAAGTATTTCTTCGAAACTCCGCGGATTAAGGACTATCCACTTATCAAGTGTTTCCTTTTCAGATTTGATATGTTTTTAACTCTTTTTCAAAGTGTTTTTTAACATGTTTTATTAACTGTTTGCTCCTATATATATATATATATATATATATATATATATATATATATATATATATATATATATATATATATATATATATATATATATATATATATTCAAATTAGTGGAGTCACGAACAATTGTTGGTTTTTATATACTTGTTTTATTATTTAGTATTTTTTTTATTGCTTTTTACTTCATTGGGAAGGGCATTTATTCTCGAAATGGCTCATGTAAACCATCTATTTCCACAAATCTTCTGGAGAGGACGTTAAAAATCGTTAAGAACCATCCCAAATGCGTTAAAACTTATTTCAATAATTTAAAAAAATGTAAATATTAAAAAATAAAACAAATACATGAAAAGCATAACAATTAATAGTGGCCATACTTATTCAAATATATATTTTCTAACTTGTTTAAATCTCTATTCCCATGTTATATAAATGATATCTAATATATATATATATATATATATATATATATATATATATATATATATATATATATATATATAAAGCTCAAGGTCTGTGTGTCTGGTCACAGATAAGCTCCTATATGGTTGACTATTACAGAAAACTGATCACATATAATGATAGAAGATGTATCGAGACACAGGAATGGGTATGTTTGATCTGGCATAATGATGATTCATTAAAATTGTGGGGTCTTCGTTCGCGCTTGGTCCACAAAGTATGGAAATAAAAAAATTAAAAATTAAAAAAAAACGTTTACAAGTGTTTTTGATATAGATGTCCATAATAATACTTTGATAAGTATGTTTTAACTTAAATAAGGATGGTATAATAAAATTGTGGGGTCTGCGTTCGCGCCTGGCCTCCATAGAATTGAAATAGGCACAAACTTTAATAAAGACTTTTCATATATATCTGCGTAAGTATACTTTGATAATTATGTTTCAATTTGAAGAAATATGGTATAATAAAATTATGGGATGTTCGTTCGCGCCTGACCCCCATAGAATGGAAATATGTCACAAAGTTTAACAAGGTTTTTTAATATAGATACACAGAATATTGTGATAAGTGTTTCAGCGTGAACAGGTATGGTATAATAACTCATGGGGTTCATCTAATTTATTTTTACTTTCATCATATTTTGCTTTGGTTTTGATACCCCCAAATTCAACCCAAATGTACAACCCTTCCTTTTCATAACCTATCATACTTTCATACATCAGAGTCCATTTTCTGTAGGCTGTTTTTGAACCCAGTCAACGACGGGTACTTTTGCTAGTATATATATATATATATATATATATATATATATATATATATATATATATATATATATACTAGCATTTCAGCCCGGCGTTGCCCAGGTGTTTGGATGTGTATGTTGGGCAAAAAAAAAAGTTGTAGTAGGAAGGCAGGCTCGAACCCGTACCCCGAAGGGGGAAAAGAACGTCGAAAAAACATGACGTCTTTTCTGTTACGACCACTGCCAAACCGGAAGTGACGTAGTTTTTAATTAAGGCTGGACAATCGAAAGTAGAGCATGACTTTCAAAAATATCGACCAAAAAAGCGATCCCTTGTAGAAAAGTGCCCAGTTGCAGATGAAGATATTCATGTTTTTAGTCAATTTTTCGATATTTTTCGTCTGAAGGGTCGAAATTCAAAACGATACTAATTTTGTAAAAATCCATCGTCTCTGTCGAAAGTTTTAGGAAGGCATGCAAACATACTACATACATACATACATTTATATGTTAGTAACTAAAAATTTTCGTCCCAAACCGATTAAATCGCTTGCCCTATCTCTGAATACTCTTTATGTAAAATTTCAAATGTTTAGACCAGAAATTATCTGAGTAATTTGGTAGAGACCGCAGAGGTCAATTTTTTTAAAAACTTTGACCCCTATTATGACCCCTTAACATTTATTGTTGGGCTCAAATAAAGCCATTAACTTAGATCCATGTCCAAGGAACCTATATCTAAAATTCCAAGTGTTTGGATCCAAAATTGTTGGAGGAGTTTGGTAGAGTTCTCAAAGGTCAAATCGTTGAACTTTGACCTCTTAACAGCCAAATTTCTGGGCGAAAACCGATCACAAAGATTTTTCCAAATCTCAGTACTCTGTATACCAAATTTCGAATAAATACGGAATAAAAATCGACTGAAAACAGATTTTGATTATCGTCCTATCGGACGGTATAATTTTAAATAGGAACTAAGCGCTACACCTCCAATACTATTTTAGTGGCTGTCTATTCGATAGTTTAAATACTGCCGAATTTCTTTCAAGTTTCGAACAGTCACGGAGTAATTGATTTTTTATTCTTACTTTGGAAGTCGACATTAACAGCGTTTATACATCAAAAACTGTCAACGTTGATGATGCGCGTGAAGTTGAAGAATTGGAAAGAAAATCACTAGTTGGCGCAAAAACATACACTGCAGCCTATTTCAAAGATCTTTGTCTATGGGCTGTTGCGATTAACGATGAAAATTGCACTCTGTTTGTCCAGCAGGGATCTGCTGCTGTTCAGCACCTCGATCATGAATTCAAGGAAGTATCGAGACTAGGAACAAAAACAAAAGGCGACGTTAGAAAGCCAAAAAAAAAAAAAAAAAAACTGGTTCTATCGGATTTTTCGCAAAGGTGAGTAATTTGCGAACAAGGATTGTGTACTCTCCTTCCAGAGAAACCTTATTTTGCTTCTGTTCCACTGAGCTGTCGAGTTTTTCTGCTGATGTGGGTTTTATGAATTGGTGGAAATTAAATCTAAAAGTATATTAACATGAAACTAACACATCTCATGCCCAACTGGAAGGAGCTAGAGATCCGACTTGCTGAAGGAAAGGTAATTAACAAAGTAGAGCAAAATCTTATTGAGAATCAAACTAAGAAATGGCGGAAAATTCTAGCTAAAAATTGCTGGACATCATCAGGTTTATCGCCAAGCAGAACCTGGCACTACGAGGTCACCGAAAAAACATCCATGATTACGTAAGAGGTCAAGAAAACAAATGCAAATATTTTAGAATTGGTACAATTATTGGCCAAGTATGACCCTGTGCTCCGTGAACATTTGGTGAAAGTTAATCCGGCAAAGAAAATCGCTACTTCTTATCTGTCACCAGAAATTCAAAATGAATTTGTGAGCATTTTGGCAAACCAGGTGAAAAAGAAAATTATCGATCAGACCAAGGAAAGCAAATATTTTTGCATAATTTTTGATAGCACTCCTGATGTATCTCACAAGAACCAGCTGAATTGTGCTGTATAAAAATTGACGAAAATGAAGTGATGGTCGAAGAGTCCTTTCTCCGCTTCGTCGAGAGAAAGGGCAAACACGGGAGAAAATTTCTGAATTGGAGAACGATGAGATTCAGATAGGTGACTGTATTGGCCAGGCCACCGATCGGGTGTGCAGAAACGTATCTCCGAAATCAACCTAAAAGCTCTATTTGTGCCATGCACAAACCATTCACTAAATCTTCTTGCGTATATGCAGCTTCTGTAACAGTTCACTCTGTTACACTTTTGGCATACTGGACCTATTATTCTCATTCTTTTCTGCATCTAGACATCACTGGGACGTCTTGATTCAGTTGACCTCTCTAAGTATCAAGCGGGCTGTGGAAACTAGATGAAAGAAATGAATGGAACAGCTCACAGAAGAAGGAGAAAATGCAACAAGATCAGATGCATCTTTGATTTTCAATCTGGTACTGTCGTTTCCGTTTGCTTTATTTCTGAGCCTTTTGAATACTATTCAATGATGCCCAGGAGTATTCTCAATAAAGAAGTGGGATCTGCAACAAAGTTCTGTCAGGCGTTGAGAGATTGCCTTCTTCAGAATAGAGAAAAGATGGGGGACACTGTAATAGACGAGTACCAAAAAATCTGCTCTGAAATGGGGATAAGCATGGAGCGTCGTGTCTGCAAAAGGAAATGAATGGATGTTGAAAGATTGACTGATGCAACGTAGGGGTTTGATACTGAGTTGAGAAGGGAAATGCTGTCATAGACAGGTTAACTGAAGAAATATCTTGCAGATTTCAACAAGTTCACAATCTTGCAAGTAAATACGCTTCTCTTACACCGTCAAACTTGCTTGATGATAATTATGATTGTCAGCTTGGTTAAGTTGACGAAGATATAGAAAAAGAGGAATTCTTTGCTGAAATGAAGAGATTACAGCATTTGTGAAAGCTTCAGGAAAAGCCAAATTCAATGAACCTCTTGAACAAACCTCTTCATACAAAGATACCACCTGCGGGATTACATCCCTAATATTGTGATCTTGCTGCGCATTTTCTTTACCAAAGCCATTATCGTTGCAAGCTGTGAGCACTCTTTCTTGAAACTTAAGCTCATAAAGAACTACCTTCGATCAACAATGAGTCAGACAAGGTTTACAGACTTGGCAATCCTCTTCATAGAGAGGGAACTTGTCGGTAGAGTTAATTTTGATTGAGTTATTGATAACTTTGCAGAAAAAAGCGCGAAAAGTGTGTTTGTAAATTTTCAACCGACTTGATGCTTTGCGGCAGTTCTCTCACAAAAAATAAATTTATAGCACTATAATCAATTTAGAAATTAATTTATTTAAAGAAATTTTTAAAACTATTTTTAAAGGGGTTGAAACATCATTGACAACAAGAAAAAGTAAATAAAAATGATTTTATCATTTCATAACATTTTCAGGTTTTCAAATATTCTCATTTAAATTCATATATATAAAATATTTTCTAAAATGTGTGACTCTCTCTTTCTTAAATTGCGCGCTTAAATCAAGTGTTTACACACGAATTTTAAACAACACCGACACAAGACGTTTTTTCTCTTCGGGAGGCTCAACCTCTTAATAACAACATTATGAAGAAAAAGAACAGAAAACTACATCGGATTATCTCCTCCTTGATATAGCGATTTTTTGACGAAATTCGGACTTTAACAACAATAACAACAAAAAAGTAAATAAAAATGATAATTTCATAATATTTTCATGTTTTCAAATGTTCTCATTTAAATTTATATTTATATTTGTTTATGTATTCAATTAATTTAATTGAACAATTTTTTATAATTTGAATTACACGTTTTGAAAAATATTTGGTTTCCTTTGTTTGCGTATCTAGTCTTTATTTACTTGTTAACGTAGCTAGTTAATTTAACATTGTTTTTTATCATTTGAATTATACGTTTTTTTTTACTTCAACATCTGACGAATCGAATGCCCTCGTGACAGCAACAACTATTGAACTTTTATTAATAGTTTTGATTTTGATATAAAAAAGATTATACGGAAAATCGAAAAATTAAAAACAAGAATCATTAAGCAAATTATCTCCGTTGCATTTAATAACATTTGCTTGAATGAAAAAATGCTGGTTTGCGGTATATAGATGTATGGTAACTAGATGGCGTTTTTGTTACCAATACATCAAGGAAAGCTATGGAGTGATTGTACTCTCCCTCATAGGTGTACTTTAACGCGGGATGCATTCCATTAAGTAAGGAGAAAAAGGTGTTTGCTTCCGTTTGGTTATTAAATAAACAGAATGTGTCGTCAGCATATCGGAAATACACTAATGGTTTTATGAGTCCAGATAGTAAGCGCTCCTCATAGAACCCCACAAAATATTCGCCATGGTCGGTCCAAGTACTGAGCCCATGGCCGCACCATCTTTTTGTCGATATATAATATTGTTGAAACTAAATTCCACAAATGTCATGGCAAATTTCATAAGTTCAATAAAGATGTTTTCAGGAATAGGAGGAGGTGATATCCCGATATAAAAAATATGCACAGATATGTATAGTTTCCAAAACTTATGACATTTTTCTCCTTACTTAATGGAATGCATCCCGCGTTAAAGTACACCTATGAGGGAGAGTGCAATTCATCCATAAATTGGCTGAATTCTCTCGAATTAAAGAGAATATAGTAGCCAAATGTCCAATTTATCTTCGTTTGCCTTGGTTGGGTACAAATAAGTTCAGCAGTTCATGGATGTTATTTTGCTGTTAATATGCGTGTTGTTTTCTCTACGAGAACTTTATTTCCATCTTCTCGAAAAGACGTTCTACTCTTCCACCATAATAGTAACGTTATTTACAATTTTGAATGTGGTTGCGGTGCCAACTACTTGGGTCGAACGACATTAAGATTAGATGGAAGAATCCAATAACATGTACCCAGTAGAATTAGGAATGGAACCTACCGGGCAACCGACGTTGTTACTAACACATACGGGTATTCAATTACTGATCATTTACTTAAAACCCGTCTTGTGCATCGAACTTTAGCACGGACTCTTTTTTCTATTCTTAGTCGTGCTCATTCACTATATCACTTTAAGATCTTGGAGACTCCTCCTGGGTTTGAACGTGATTAATCTCTAGGGTATTCGACCATATTTTAATCGTTTTCCCACTTTTTTCTCTCTGTAAATTGAATAAAACGCTATTTTAATCGCTTTTTCATTCTTTGTTTTAAAAATTCCCTCGATACAGCTTTGAGAAGCGAGGGTCGAAACCGGTCAGTTGGCTCCCTATTTCTCTTTCTTTCCTCTCCTGTTCTCCCTTTTTCCCCTTTTTGGACAGAAGATTAAAGGAATATATCTAAATTTATATATATACAAATTTACCTTTAATCATGAATCATAAAAGACATCCCTTCCTAATTTCAATATATATATATATATATATATATATAGGTGTGTGTGTGTGTATGTGTGTTCTAGTTTAGCTAAATTGAATAAAATAACACATGTATATATATATATATATATATATAATACATTAATATATATATATATTGTCATTCATAGACAGCCCCTTTCGTCGTAATATGACTATGGCTGGCTAAACGAGTGCTTCTATTAGGTTGGTGCAAAATAATGTCATTTTTAAACGTTCAACTTATATATAAAACGACATTATTTTGTACCTATCAAATAGCTTAGAATCCTGGCCATTTTGTTAACTATCAAGATTTTTTTTACTCCTCCTGGTAAAAGAATGTGATATTTTGTAATGTTTATAAATATTTATATAGTATTATCTGTTACCAGGGCTGACCAATTGATCATTGCAGTTTGTAATTTCCACTAGCCGTACTTATCCACAGATATCTGGTCGCTGTATAACAGATCTGCAGTGTAGATAGATGAACGATTGCTTGAATGTGAATCATATGCCTTGAATTGGTAAATACTTATCGATTACCTTATCTCTCTCGCTCTGCATGCCCCTTTCTCTTTCTCTCTCTCTCTCTCTCTCTCTATATATATATTTTTTTTTTAAACAGTAATCTACGTACATGCATGTTTCGGGGCCCTACCCCTCGTCAGCGTAGCTTGACTGCTATTAGGGTTCGAACTCTGGACTTTATGTATTTCAGTCCAGCGTCTTATCCATTACGCTATGATGCCGTAGCCGATTTACTGTTTAGTTTTTATCGTTTATACATATTTACGTAGTTTTTGTTGTTGATTTTTTAAAAACCATATTAAGATTAGCGACTTCACCTTGAAGACCGGATGTTTTATATATATATATATATATATATATATATATATATATATATATATATATATATATGCAGGGAACTTGATCATGATGAGCCCTTAAATTTTGGGACTGTCGTAAGTTCGCAGGTGTTACTCAAAAGTTATACTTCTCGTTCATCAACTACTCTATTTGCAAACAACTAGACCACGTATTTCGGAACGTATGTCTCACGAGTCCCAGAACTCAGATCTCATTCAACTGAAAATGAAAAATAAATGCATTTCTTTCTGCATAGCACTAATACGTTGATGTCTCTAGTTTTTATTTTGAATGGTTTATAAGTGTAAGACATTTTCTGTGAAAGTTTAGCGGTTTCATGCGAAATCACGTGTAGAGCGATAATGATTTGTGTAATTCGTTTCTTGTGGATGCAAGATGGGTTAAGGTCCTTTAAACATGGCTGCAGATTCACAAGGTCAATTCCTTCATCATCTCGACCTCTAGGAATATTGCATTGATATTTATATTCTAGGTCGACCAGGATAAGATATTCTCTGGAGAACTTTTGCAAATTGCCAGTGAACAAGGATTCTATCTAATCACAATATGTCACCGTTATCTTGACAAGACATATAAAACGATTAACCAAAACCTCTGGCGTACCCTAACGCTCTTCCTTATATAGCAGTGGTGGAATTAGTTTTTCATTTTTCTCTTGAAAAATTAAACAACCCAGAAATTCCACATTACGATTTTTGTCTCATTAAAATAGGAGGGGGGAGCTAAACATATTACCTGCATATGAAGATTAGCCTGGGTACCCGGCGTTGCTCGGGTGTTTGGAGGTGTGTGTTGAGCAAAAAACTAAGTGATAGTAGGCAGGCAGGTTCGAACCCCTGAATGTTGAGAGAGGTGTTAAAAAGAAAAAAAAATCGTAGTAGTGTAGAGAAGCAATCAAAACAACAGTAGGCAGCCAGGGTGAAGTGAGGTGTTAAAAAAGTGGTAGTAAGCAGGCAGGCTCGAACCCGTGACGCGAAGGCGGAAAAGAAAGTAAAGAAAATCTGACGTCTTAACCGATGTCCATGACGCGACCGGAAGTTGAAAACCTTGAAATTAACCGAAGTCAATCCAAAGGCGAAGATGACTTGCTAATATGTCAGCAAAAAAAAATCAACCCCTACTTGCACAAAACGGCCGTTTATGGTGAAGAAATAAATGTTTTTAGCCAATTTTTCGATATTTGTCGTCCAAGACGTCGAGCTTCTAAAATGATACCGATCTTGTCAGGATCCGTCGCCTCTGTCGGATGTATTTTCGAGACATACAAACACACATACATACATAAATTTAAACAGACAGGTGAGATCTATATTCTAGACTAGCCTGGGTGCCCGGCATTGCTCGAGTGTTTTGAGATGTGTGGTGAACAAAAAAAAAGAAAAAAAAAGTGGTAGTAGGCAGGCAACACGGTACTGCAAAGGAGGAAAAGAACGTGAACAAAAAACGTGACGACTTTGCCGTTGCGTCCATCGCCAAATAAGAAGTGGCAAAGGTTTAAATTAAGGATAGTCAATCGAAAAGTGAGCATGACTTTCGAAAATATCGCCGTTAAAAATGACCCCTCCCAGTATCAAAGTGCCCAGTTGATGGCGAGAAAGTTAATGTTTTTAGCCAATTCTTCGATATTTATCGTCCGGAGGGTCGAGCTTCAAAAAGATTCCAGTGTTGTGAAAATCCGTCGCAACTGTCGAAAATTTTTGCGAGACATACATACATTTAAACAGGCAGGTGAAATTTATATAATAGATTTTATGTGTGCGCATATACATTTAAAATGAACTGCGAGACATTGTACACTTCTGGTCATACTGATTCAACGTTTTAAACGTGTAAATGGTGGACATAAATCACTGGGTATTTGATAAGAAGTTGTCTTTGATTTTAACTATAAGGTATTTGAGATCAAAATATAAGAAGGCGATCGATAATGTTTAAATGGTGGACAACATTAATTGAGCAATTTATTAATCTGCTTACATCTTATCTTTTATGCAGCTGTGATAATAATGCTACAAACAACCTTACACGCGAGAGGTGTGTCGTGTTTTATAGATGACTAGCGAGGGGTACCCGGCGTTGCCCGGGTGTTTGGAGGTTTGTGTGAAAACTCCTTGGGGGTTCGGGGTAAAATAAAAAAAAATGTTTTAGTAGGTAAGTATGAGGATCGAACTCGAACCCTTGAGGCAAAGTTGTAAATTAAAGTGCGAAAAACAAAAATGGCGACGTTAGCCATTGCCCCACCGCGAGATGCTAACGAAAATACGTTTGAATTTATTTAATTACTTGGATTTAGCAGGTGCCCGTTTTAATGAGTCAATAAGGTCGAGTTTGACTGCGGGATTATATTCATTTACTGCTGAACGCTTTTTTTTTTTTTTTTTTTTTTTCCCCCAAGATGTTATAGGAAAAAGACTAACCCACATGCGGCGAGCGACAAATATTGAATATTTATCTTCCCGAAATCGAGCAAATTAAATAGACAGGCGAGCTTCGTTGTTAACTGTGAGATATTACGATTTATATGTGATATAAAAAGTTTTAAAAAGTTGTGAAGCGAGCGACCGCTTCTCTGAAAGAAGCCTTTTGTTGACATACAGAAAGCGCGAACATACATACATACATACATACATACATACATACATACATACATTTTCGCTTTTATATATATAGACAAGTTTATCCACATAAAGTGGCGAGAGTTACTGGACATAAAAGAGGCAAAACTAAGGGATAGGGGGAGTATTTTGCTTATGTTTGAGAAGTAAACTACAGTTTTCCAAACTCTACAGAATTGCAGTAAGACGCTCATATCATGTACAAGTAGATGTCAAGCTGAGGCTTGGATACTCACGTTGGTAGCTTTAAGCACGTCACTTGAAAATCTAGTGGAAAGTTTATATAGAAAAACGATTTCATCTAACACTGAAAACAACAAAATATTGTTTTAAATGAGTTACCACTTTTCACGACCAAAATACATCTGAAAATTAAAAGCTAGGGTGACGGATTGATTTCCGTTGAAAGATGAAGAATTTTACGAGAGGATTTAAAATTTTAATGGAATAACGGTTTTTATGGCGAGTATTTGTCGACATTAGATTAGAATATGACTATGTGGTAATCCTTTTATGATACACTAAATAATTGCTGATGGAAACTATCTTGAAAAGACGAATAACTTTCTTATGGTATATTTACCATCAAAGAGGTTTAGAACATTTGGAATTGACTAGTATAAATAATAGAATGCCAGGATCGAAAAAGCAGTTCAACTAAGATGCACTTTGATGGACAACTTGATCGATTGGACGAGATTATCATCAAAGTTGAGCTCTTTCGGGTTATGGGTACCTGCCCGCATTGGAAAGATATGGTCGCCAACGTTATTAAACGGCAGGGCGCTTGATGCAATTTCCGGTTTCGTTTTTATTAAACATTCGATTTTTATATTAAAAACAAAATCCATGTGTATTTGTCAAGGTTACATGCAGGTGAAACACACGCACTCATGCAAACGGCATCTTTATGGCACCGACGTTTAACCTACACCCAAAATAAAAATGCTTACACTTGTTTCTGCGCAAATATCTCTGCGCATATACTCACAATTAAAAAATAAACATAAAAAAAAACCTTTGAACCAATCAGATGCATTTCTCTGGATTTATAAAATTTTCCACTTTGATCCATAAAAATACGTTAAAAAGTTTGAGCCCAAATCTACGACAGAGCTAACATCTACGTTGGAGCAATCCTCCTAACCCGTTTGTTGGATTTGTAAATCTAACTCAAGCATCTCAATTTGTAGATCTAACACAATGATAAGACTAACACTAGCAAACACACATACACACGACTCATAAACTTATTCTAATTATCATTATGTTTATCAAAAACAATGTACACATTTAAAATATTCCTAACATTTGTCACTGCACTTTCTTTCTACAATGAAAACAAATAAACATTTATTCTTATTAATAACTTTTAATTAAAGGTAATTTGTGTAATTGAGTTGCGATTTTTGATTACGATTTTTCAGACCCGTTGATTATTCATGGCCTCTAAATTAACGACTCAGCTAATGAATCCCCTTTGTTTTAGAGAGGATTCTAAAAATATTAACAAGCATACTGTGTTATCCTGCCTATGTAAACTTTAATTTTTAAAACAAATACAAAATATTTCTTGCGTGAACCTTTGCGTTTAAATTTATTATTTTGTTTTTGTTTTACATCTAACATTTCTTTCTCGTTCTCTGACATTGAAATATAAACCTCAAAACAATTTTGATTCAAAATTATCTTAAAAAATATCCCTCCCAATATTTAAACCCTAAAAATGAACCTCAAATTTTTACAATTTATGCTTTAAAAATTAAAACGTCGCATTTCCTAATGAATGAAGTATAACGAAAACGCATATCAACGATACTATTTGTATTTAATGTTATTCAAAATAAAATATAATAATCTAATATATAAAAGGCTATATGCCTGCCTGTCTGTCCCCATATTTTTAAACTCTTTCTCCTTCTAGACTAAAAGTCGCAGAGTGTTGCTAGGGGCCGCAAATGATTGGACTTTTTACGGATCGTTCTTTTATGAGCGTTTAGCCGGTTAAAATAGTTTTGAAGAAGTAAAAAAAATGAGTTAATATTTTAAAAAATCGTTATATATTTTGTACATACATCTTCCATCCATCCATAACCTTGAGCCCCTAAGGGGCATAGGCCATCTACAACTTTGTAGATGCTTTTGTAGCGACTAAGTTCTTTTTACAGGATGAGGGTGCTGGCCCCATACCCAACCTTCCCAGAAGGTACATACAGCGCCTAGCCTTCCCAAATGGTCACCCATCTGGTACTGGCCAGGTTCAACGTTGCTTAACTTCGGTGATCTGGCGAGAACCGATGTGTCAATGTGATTGTGCCTTACACGTATATTCATCTTAGTTTATTTTTAATTTTAAATTTTTAATAAGTTCATATACCAGTCGCGTTGGTACATTGGTAACATCACCAGCTTTGAATGCTACATTTTTTCTTTCGGTTTCGATTCTAGCTGATGGCACCCAAATACTTTTTCTTTCTTTTGAAATCACGACTCTATAAAAATATTAATATATACGAAATCTTGACAAATTAAAATATGATATTCATGCGTATTTTGCGCCCGGACAAAGCCGGTATCCCCACTTAATATACATAATTGTTTGTCGTTTATATATATATATATATATATATATATATATATATATATATATATATATGTATATATATATATTTCACGGATGACTGACGGATTTGTTTTTTATACAAAACCATTTTTATATCGCAATAGACGTGTTTAATGAGCATGATACTATTTAATAACAGATTAGGGTACTATGCTTTGTCCCTAGAGCTAGAGGGGATTAATTAGCCTTTCTCTTGCGGCGCGCTGAAATAGAGTGGGCCGGCGAGTCTCAAAGTTTAATCATGATTTGTTTCTAATTGTTAGAGGATCTTGCCACTGTCATGAGCTGATATACAGAATGGCGTGGGTGTAACTGGATTGATAATTTCTTAATTAGTATTGACCACACTGTAAAGCTTGCCTGTCCTTATTACAACTTCCTATCAAATATAATAGTCAGAAATGTATGTTGATCTGTGATTGGTATCTATAGTAGCTCAATTGATGATTTTATATTTCTTTATTTCTATAGCAATAGCTATTGATATAGAATCAGGTACAACGTGGTTCTTTACAAACTTGATAGCTATGGAATATCTCTCAATGTCTTTGAAACTATGAAACCCGTCATCTCTGATACGTTTATAAAATTAGGTGTAGATAAACAAACGTCTGAAACAGGTGGCAACATTTCCGGTGTGCACTAAGCTTCTAGTTTATGCCCATCTTTCTTCCGGATCTTTATTAATTGTCTGCCAAATGATATTATGGGATAATTTGTTGACATCGACGCTTACGAGACGACTATGGCAACACTTTGAAGAGCACTAGCAATCAAGATCTCGCTAATTCACTTCTGGTCTGGAGCACTAATTACAATAGGGGAATGCCTTGTCAGTTTTTTACATATATTAAACGAAGCTTCTATCGTTTAACAACTAAAATGTTAAACTTTGTAACGCCTTAGTCAAAATGAGTGACCCTTTAAGCAAGTGAGTCACTTTTCTTGATAAGCTCATAGGACTTTTAAAAAAAGTTTTTTTATTACATTTTCACCCCAAACAAGGCACATTGCCACTTTGGTGTAGGGGGCTACTATCAGGGGCAGCAACTACTGGGATACTATGTTGGCATTTAAGCAGCAAGATGTCGGTTCACGTTACACCTGAACTTTTGCATGTCAGTACAGTTAGGGAAGCAGGGACCTGGAATGGAATTCCAGAGTCTAGCGGTTCTGGGGAAGAAACTACTGGAGTAGAAAAATATTTTACATCTAGGGATCTCTACTGTGTGGGGGTGGGATTTAGCTGCCTGTCGGGTTTGTCGAAGATGTCTACGTCGTGAGCGCACAAGTGTCTGCAGTTCGTCAGAGCATTCACCATTAAAATACTTGTAGAACAGGCAGAGGGATGTAACGTTTCGTCGATGGGACAGAGGCTGAAGCTTAGATGACAGTTCAGGGCCTATCAGATTGGCGACACTCTTTTGAACCTTGTCTAGGAGCGAGAGACTAGCAGCAGATGCACCAGCCCAAATGTGACAACAATACTCCATACATTGGCGAATGGTGGCCTTATAGAGGTACAGGATACTTTAAGGTGTCAGTCTGATAATATAGATATAAAGTTGAAGACAAATATAAAATCTGTTACTAAGTTTGTTGGAAAAACGGTTGAATCATTCTACTGTTTTAGAAACTTTCTACTGATGCGATCGTTTATACTAGCGAGACCTGTAGAAATTCCACAGTGGACTCTTTCATATGCAATATATTGATGTCAGCATTCTGTAGATGTTTAACGTAAATGGAAACGCCCTGGTATAATTGTAACTCTTTTGTTAAAACTGCAAAAGTATTTATCTAAGCTAGCAAAGACGCTCGGCGTAGCCTGGTCGTAAGATACGCTTAAATATGATATTTTAATTTATTCAGATTTCGCATGTATTATTATGGAGCCAGTTTTCTAACGGTTCTTATATATTATAAAGTTGTGATTTTAAAAATGAAAAAAATACATCCATATGACTAGGGTGCATCAGCTTGAATAAAAAAACCGACACCAAAACTTATGAATATAATATATATATATATATATATATATATATATATATAACTTTAGTTCCTTCAGTTATAATCGAAACCGAAACCAAAACTTATGAAGAATTCTTGGTAA
This sequence comes from Euprymna scolopes, assembly GCF_053919585.1. NCBI lineage: Eukaryota > Metazoa > Mollusca > Cephalopoda > Sepiida > Sepiolidae > Euprymna > Euprymna scolopes. The sequence continues at coordinate 23,977,480 of NC_136491.1, forward strand.
AATTATTTATTAAAAATAAAAATAATTTTTAAAAATATAAATTTTTAATATAAAATAATAAATGACTTGAGTGCCCTCAGCTATAATCGAAATCGAAACCAAAACTAATGAAGAAACCTTGTTAAAATTATTTATTACAAGAAATTGAGGGTCATAACAATTAAACTACAGTCATTCGGAAGGAAAAAAAGATGTAGGCGTGACACAGAAAATAACACACGCTATCGTATTAATATATATATATATATATATATATATATATATATATATATATATAACTGAGGAGAGTGTATGTCGTTGAAAATTAAATTGCAAAAAAAAAATGTTTAAATTGCATTGTATGGTTTCCTAACGGTTTATTCTTTTTAATATCTAAAATTTTAAACATTCGATTTTGATGTAATCATCCGTATACCTATAAAGTGAGGTATTTTACTATTTTTTCTATTTGAAAAATTACGAAAACGAACTTTTTAATATACTCAGTCATAGATATACGAGCAGCTACATTAACGTAAACTGATTTGTGTTTTTATTTGAAAATTGAACGTTAATTTATTCCTTATTCATTTTTAATGTACGGTATGATCACGTTTGTACACACCGTTTCTGGTCAGATCACCGAATGTTAAGCAACGACAAGCCTGGCCAGTACCAGGGGCTGTATGTGCTCTCTGCTTATCTCTTCCTTGTTCCCAGTCGACCTGGACTTCTTGCTAGTGGACTCAAGAAGTGCCGATTCAGGAGAGGTGTGGTTAGGGATTGCGCAACGGTTGGCACACAATTACACGTGCAGCTGCCCCTACAGGGGGTATCCTTTAACTCACGAGACTAGACAGAGGAAATGATTTTTAAGATCTCTTATTAGATTACTTTCATTTCACTATTACACAGCATATTGTTTGTGCACAACTTCTACATTCTGCAATATTTGCGTAAAATTTAAGATATAACCGTTCTAACACACAGAAATATGTATATATATATATATATATATTCATATATATATTTCTGTAGAAATATATTTTCATATAATATATATATCAATCCTTATTTAAGAAGCTCAGTGTAATTACCGAACAATATAGAGAATAAATGACAAAAAAGTTATTTTCCAAAATTCATGATGTTAACCATTTTATAATTTATTCCTTTCATTCAGTTGACTTATACAATTCTTGACAGTATCTATTTCGTAGCGCAAAATCAATAACTTAATTATTATATCAATCAGTGAATCTATTATGCCCTTAACTCATCAGAAGAAATAGCAACAATCAATCCACCAAAAGGAATTGAAGTGTGACTTGACTTGATTAAAATCCGAAAACTGAAAGAGAAGCTTCAAATACCTTTTTATTTTTCTATTACGCCATATTGAATTTTTATCAATTTATATATATATATATATATATATATATATATATATATATATATATATATATATATATATATATATATAAAGCTGAATTTTTTTTTGTGTGTGTGTGTATGGTCACAAATAGGCTCCTATGTGGTTGACTATTAAAAAAAACTGATTACATATAATAGAAGATGTATCGAGACACAGGAATGGGTATGTTTGATCTGGCAGAACGGTGGTTCATTAAAATTGTGGGGTCTGCGTTCGCGTCTGGTGCACAAAGTATGGAAATAAAAAAAATTAAATTAAAAAAAGAACGTTTACAAGTGTTTTTGATATAGATGTACATAAAAATACTTTAATAAGTATGTTCTAACTTAGATAGGGATGGTATAATAAAATTGTGAGTCCTACGTTCGTGCCTGGCCTCCATAGAATAGAAATAGGCACACATTTTAATAAAGACTTTTCATATCTATCTGCGTAAGTATACTTTGATAATTATGTTTCAGTTTGAAGAAATATGGTATAATAAAATTATGGGGTGTTCGTTCGCGCCTGACCTCCATAGAATGGAAATATGTCACAAAGTTTAACGAGGTTTTTAATACAGATCCACAGAATATTGTGATAAGTGTTTCAGTGTGAACAGGTATGGTATAATAAATTATGGGGTTTATCTATTTTACTTTTACTTTCATCATATTTTGCTTTGGTTTTGGTACCCCTTAATTCGAAGCTATCTCTTTACAACCCTTCCTTTTCATAACGTATCATACTTTTATAAATAAGAGTCCATTTTCCGTAGGCTGTTTTTGAACCCAGTCAACGATGGGTACTTTTGCTAGTATATATATATATATATATATATATATAAGTGATCTTGTCGGTGTATGTGCTAAAAGTCTCTACCAATCTCTTCTCTGAATAGTGGTTGGTCTACAGAGTTGAAATTTGATATAAGGCTATTTGAACCTGTAGCACATTTTGAATTTAGTTTTTTCCCCTGCAGATTACCACATTGTCGTCGAGTTTTATCTAGGGAGCTGATCCTTGATCTCTGTCGCCTCACTCGCTGCACTGAGTCTATTTCCGTCCGCCGCCAGGCCGTCACGACACGCAATTAATGTAACACTTCCGAAATCCATACTAGTTACCATAGTCTTTACCTACCTGCTTAGGGTCGCAATATATAATATCTATGTAAGATATGTCATACCATGGAGCACTATTGGCAGGCATTTCTTTCTTCAACATGGTATGAAATCGACTTCGAAATTCAGTTGGGATGTCATTTTCTGTATGTAACATTGTTTTCTCACTGAAGCGAAGTTGCTAGCTTTTCTCGTTATTTCCATAGACATTCACAGCAAGAACTCGTTTTCTATCACAATATTTCTTCTTTCGCGTGACAAGCGTCAGGTGAAATTTGAATGTCCAAAGGTTTCCTCTCAATTGAACACATTACTACGAAACTGCTTCTCTGCAGAGTACCACAAAGTCGTCGGCAAATCTAATGTCAACAAATATTATAAACAAATGTCTTCACAAGTGATTAAATTTAATACATCCCATTTATCATTTTCAATTTTGTCATAATATTATTTTCACCGGACAATAAATTCCTTATTTTCAAGTGACTTTTATCCTTGATAGCTTTTGACTCCGTAAAAAAAAAACAAAAAAAACTAACCTTTTTCTCTCTTCAGAGTTTCTGTTTACTTTGCCTCCCCACGAGGGCAGAGTTAGACACCAAGGTCGTTTTATAACGTGGAGAAAGGAAAAGAAAATTGTCTCAGTCGTGAAAGATGTTTCTACCACTAATCCAAAACAAAAAACTGAAGTGTCGTATCAGAGCAGATACTACACTTTGATCTTGGTCCGAAGGCCAAGGCGTTCCTGTTTACTTTGCCTCCCCAAGAGGGTAGAGTTAGACACCAAAGTTAGTTTTTAATGTGGGGAAGGAGAGAAAATGAAAAATTCTCCTCCATTGACAGAGAACAAGAAATTGAAGCGTAGCATCTGAAGAACAGATACTACACTTTGATCTTGAACCGAAGATCGCTTCTCTATAAGGTTAACGCAAAAATATCGTTTTCTCACATATGTTACTTTTATATATGATTTCTAAATTAATTCATTGATATATATATATATATATATATATATATATATATATATATATATATATGTTATACATCATTTTGAAGCGTCGTTTTCGCTCTATTGAATCGTGTTATTCCTTATTCTTCCCACTCTCTTCTTTTATTTTCAGACTTTTCGACAACATGGATAAAATTTAAATTCGCACGATTTTCTTGTTCCAGTTCAAACTAGGCCGAAAAACTGCCGAGACAACTCGTGATATAAATGATGCGTTTGGCCCAGGAACCACTAACGAATGTGTGGCTTCATCGTTGGTTCAAGAAATTTCGCAATGGCGACGAGAGCCTCGAAGATGAGGCCAGCCGACTGCTGTTGATAATGAACGTTTTAAAGCCTTAATTGAAGTCGATCCTCGCAAAACTACACGAGAAATTGCCGTTGAACTCGACGTCGACCACTCAACAGTCGTTCGCCATTTAAAGTTGGATGAATGGGTGCCGCATGAATTGAACGATAAAAAAACGTCGTTTTGAGCTGTCTTCTACGCTCCTTCTACGCAACAAAAATGGCCCATTTCTCGAGTTGATTGTGACATTTGATGAGAAGTGAATCCTCTACGACAACCGGCGATGTTCAGCACAGTGCTTGGATGTCGGAGAAGCTGCACAACACTTTCCGAAGCCAAAATTGCACCAAAAAAGATTATGGTGACTGTTTGGTGCTCTGCAGTCCATCACAACTTCTTGAATTCAGGCGAAACAACTACGGCAGAGACGTACTGATGATAAGTTTAGGAAATGCACCAGAAGTTTCAACTCGAGATTGGTCAATATGTAGGGACCAGTCCTACTCCATTTTGGTCGGTCTGTCAGGATTGAAATTTGAAATAGAATTTTGTTCGCTGTATCACGTTTAAATTCGAAATAGCATTTGGGTTAGTGTTTCAACTTTGAATTTGAAATAGAATTTTGGTCAGTCTGTTACATTTATGTCTGCAATTGCATTTTGGTTGGTCTGTCATGTTTTTAATACGTGTTGTGTCGGTATCAATAACACGAACGCAGAAAGTAAAGGTAAAACAAATATATTAAGACGAAAAGATAATACATATTTACAAAGGTGCAGTTGTACTGCAGTTGGAAAATTGTCCGGCAGAGGGCGTGTTAAAGTCTTTCCTGGAGCAACCGGCACATGCGTCTTGCCTATCCGGCGTTCGAACACAACTCCCCGGTCTTGCTGACTTGATACCTTTATCTATATCTTTTCACCTACGTATGCTAATTAGTGGGCGTCTCCACAACACCCCCTCTCAAGATTTGAAGTCGTGTAGATTTCAATATCTTTTACTTTTGGGGTTCATTATCATTGGATCAATAGCCTTTCTTTTCCTTCACGATCTCCTCGGTTCGGACATGGTCTGTGGTGGTTCAATTTTAAACGTTTCGTATACTATATCAATTGGATCTTCCTGTTCCTCAGGTTTGTCATGTTCGTTGTCCTTCCTATAACGTTTTCTCAATTGATTTTGGTGTCTTTTGTGTATCCCTTTTGGACCTTTTATCATGTAGACCAAGTCGCCGATACGTTTATCTACCATACTCGACTCCCAATATGACATATTTTAAAAACATTTAAAATATACCTGATCACCAGGGTTAAACCTTTTACGTGATGTGTGTGTCGTTTTATATACGACTGCTTGCTTTGGTATTAATTTATCAAATGGTGATTTTATTTTTCTCGCAAACATTAATTCTGCTGGCGATAATTTCGACGGTGTATTTGGGTTCTCAGTTATCCTGTATATTTGCAGGAACTGTTGTAATGCTTTATCCGTCGGTGTCCCTATCGATTTTCTAAGGGCACGCTTTATCGTATCCATGAAACTTTCCGCTAATCCATTTGAGCTAGGATGGAACAGTGGTGTAGTTATATGGTTTACCTGAAACGATTCACAAAAATCCTTGAAAACACTAGAAGTAAATTGTGTTCCGTTATCTGTGACTAAAATGTCTGGTACCCGAAAACGTGCAAATATTTCATGCAGAAAACTTATTGTGTTATCTGTCGTTGGGTTTTTTACCCGCTTTACTTCCGGCCATCTGGAAAAAGTATCTACTATGATTAGGTAGTATTGTCCCTCGATCGGTCCAGCAAAGTCTATATGAATGCGTGACCATGGATGGTCAGTTTTTTTCAAGGTTTATGAACTATCGGTGGTGCCTTAGCGGCTAACGCACTTTTGAAAAAATTTTCCTACCATTTAGTTTGGCAAAAATCTCTTCCGAACTAGGTAAAGGGTAATGGTGATCTTGTAGCATATTATTTAACCCGGTTGAAAAATCTCCGCAGACTCGAATTTGTTCCGATTTCTTCTTTACGTACACCGTAGGCGCTGCCCAAACGCTAGTTTCGATTTTCGATAAAATGTCCGTTCTTTCAAGTCTGTCTAATTCGCTATCTATTTTGTCTAATCCGGCGAACGGCACGTTCTGTTTTTTCTTAAATACTGGTGTTGCATCCTGTTTTTAGCTCGAACGAAGCTTTAAATTTATTATATCTTCCCAGTCCCATAGTAAATATTTCTGGGAATTCGTTCTTTAGTTCATTTTTAATATTTTCTGACGTTGTGGTGCAGCTGGTTATTTTTTTTTACAAAAAACGTTCGTCGGTTTATCCCAAAGGTTGAATTTTTCAATAAAATCTGTTCCCAATAAATTCTCGCTTTCTTTAATTACGAAGATTTTCAATTTCTTTGTCGTGCCATTTAAATTAATAGGCAGGCCGACTTCTCCTTCGAATTTGATTTCGTCTCCTGTCACCGTTCTAGCACCCTTACTTGACTTTTTCAGAGTCGTTTTATCCAGTTTTTTCCAAGTGCTAAAGTTTATTACCGACAAATTTTATTTGTTTGCCGAAAATATTAACCAACACATATTTTCGTAAATTGTCTTTCTCTTTGTCGTTTGTTCTCATTTCGTGCACTCTATATTTTGTTCTGCAACAAATCTCTTATGTCCGACTTTGTCGCAATTGAAGCATCTGATATTTTTGTAAGGACAATCCTTTCCCCAATGTTTTCCATCACATCTTCCGCAATTATTACTTGGTCCCGATTTTCTATAGTTCATTTGACTTGAATCGTAATTTCGTTTTCTGTAATTAGAGTTTGAGTATTTATAACTCGCGTAATCTTTTGGATTTTGACAAGTTTCCCACTTTCTTTGCCCTGAGTTTCTGCCAGGTTTTTAAATCTTCCTTATGTACGACACTCCTGCTTCTTCTATATCTCTGGAGTCTTTTTTTTAGTGATACTGCCCTTTGACAATCTTCTGCTAACTTTTGCAGTGTCAAACCTTGTTCTGTCTCTAATTTTGAGAGAACGCGTCTTCGGATCTCTGATTTTTTTGTAGAAATTAGCCCCTGTGCAAAAATTAAACATTTGAAGTCGTCCACCGTAAGTTCCGATAATTTAAAATTGTCGCAGTGTTTATTCACTACTGACGCATATGTCAGGTAGTCCTGCTCCTCCGTTTTCTTAAGGTTCATACACGACCATCTCTTGTGAAAAAGAGACATGTTCGGTCCGAATAACTCCTTAAGAAGTTTTACGGTCTCCGCGAAGTCTAACTGATTCGTTCTCCTTGGCAATATGAAATCAACAAATTTGCAATGTTCACTGGTACCAAGCTTCCGAAGTTATAAACTTACTTTCTTTGCGTTTGACCAGCTTTCGCAATCTGTTTCGAAAATATCTTCATACCTCTTAAAGTATGCCTCAAAAGTTTTATCCTCTTCTGGTAGGTACGTGAACACATCTATGCTATTCACAATTGTTGCGTTGGAAAAAGTCGTATTGCTTTCCTGTGCAGAATTAGTCGTTAATCTTTCCAACAAATCTTTTTGACCAAGTTGCATTTGCTCTATACATTTAAGAAGCCGTTCATTCTGTCTTTCGTCTCTTTCTTGTTGTCTTTCGTCTCTTTCTTGCTGACGCCTTCTCTGTACTTCGTCTCTTGTTGACGCATTTGCATTTCCGCGAATAACTTGATAAGATTCTCAATTTTGTTTTTCAAATTAGTAAATCAGTCATTTTTACAATTTCCTTTCTTTAATAACTACGAACAACCGATTCCTTTTGTTACGTTATTAATTACGTACAAGAAAGAAAAAAATCCCTTCTTAGCACACTGAGAAAAAAAATCACTTTTTCTTTCAAAACCGTCTACCTAATAAGTTCACGGTATTCTGGCGAAACACTTTTTTTGTGTGCACTTTGCAAAAAAAGGTTTCTGCAACTTTCAAGTTTTTTTTTTCGTAGGCACTTCGAAATAAAGTGCTTACTGTTTTAATTTTGTTTTCACATTTTTTTTTTCAAGTGTCCCGGGTTTTGAATTTCCTTTTCAAGTAGTCACAAAAGAAATCTTGGCGTTTTGCAAGTATATCGCTTTCGACAATTTCGTAGTTGCTGCGTTTTAAACATTGAATTCCAGAGTGAATATTTTTTTCAATCTTTAACGAGTAAGTATTTCCCGAATACCACTGTTGAGTTTGATAGTGTATTTTCTCACGCGTAAATCCTTTTTCGAAATCCCGTCGTCACTGTTGTGTCTGTATCAATAACAACACGAACGCAGAAAGTAAAGGTAAAACAAATATATTAAGACGAAAAGATAATACATATGTACAAAGGTGCAGTTGTACTGCAGTTGGAAGATTGTCCGGCAGAGGGCGTATTAAAGTCTTTCCTGGAGCAACCGGCACATGCGTCTTGCCTATCCAGCGTTCGAACACAGCTCCATATTCTTGCTGACTTGATACCTTTATCTATATCTTTTCACCCACATATGCTGATTAGTAGGCGTCTCCACAACAATACGAAATATAATTTTAGTCGGTTTGCCATGTTTAAATTTTAAGTATACTTTTAATTAATCTGTTACGTTAAAATTCGAAATAGAATATGGTTGTTCTGTCAAATTTAAATTTGAAATTGAACTATAGTCGGTCTGCCACATTAAAGTTTAAAATAGCAAGTTGATAAATCTGACACATTTTTCTTTGAAATATAATTTTAATAGGTTTGTCACGTTTAAATATGCAATAAATTTTGATCTGTCTGTCTATTTAGAATAGAATTTTGTTCGCTGTATCAAGTTTTAATTCGAAATAGCAGTTGGAATTGTGTTTCAACTCTGAATTTGAAATAGAATTTTGGTCAGTCTGTTACATTTATGTCTGAAATTGCGTTTTGGTCCATCTGTCAATTTAAAAATTTAAAAGGCATTTTAGTCGGCCCATCGCATTTAAATTCGAAATTGCATTTTGGTCGGTGTTTCAACTTTAAATTTGAAGTAAAAAGTTTCATCCGTAAACAAGCGTGTTTAATAGGAAACTTGTCTGTCACGCTTAAGATAAAAATATTATTTCTTTCAGTCTGATAGATTTAATCTTGAAATAGCATTTTCATAAGTCTGTGAAGCTATAGTTGGGATTGGCAGGTAGACTCAATATTGTCGGGGATTGAATGCGGAACAACTAATGTTTCACATTTCTAATACTTTATTGGCATCGTAATCGGCGAAATCGCCATTTTGTTTTCAATCAAATCGATTGATTGCCTACTCATTCGATGACCCATCGTGGTGCACCGATACAAATCTTCACATGCCCCCCCGCAGTTACTTAGTCCACAATATATTGTAATCTATATTGCACTGTAGAGAACCTACTATTGATTTTATAAAATTATTTATATATAATGACTTGAATTAAAGTTTAAAATGTAAAAGTCAAGTATCATGGTTCAATTGTGCTCTAAACAGAAACATACATTTTGATTACGCCTCAATCTTATCAAAGGAACTACTGTTGAGTTTATCCGTAGATCCCTTCTGCTTATGCGGTGATAAAACTTCGCAAATTCACTTGTGAGGTTAGACTGTGTAAGAGTGTTAACTTTTCTTTGTTCCTTTTTTTAATCGGATTTTTTCCATCATCGATTTTCGATTTTGGAGGCATTCCGATATCAAACCTATCTCAGAATACTCACAATTTGATAAAAAATTGGCCCACGCGTTTCTGAGTCCATAAGGAATATCATCAAACACATACAGACACCCAGGTTTATTTCTATGCAATTTGGAATCGATTTATTTCTATGGAATATCGAATTCCAAGTCAGTGACCAGCCGTATGCATATCAGATTTTTAAGTTTTTTGTAGTGAATTATAGTCGTCGTGCCATATACGGTATTTCCGAATTATCTGTTATTTGGAACTGGCCAGGCTACACGTTGTTTAACTTCGCTCATCTAACTTAATCCGGTGTGCCAACCTGAGTTTTCCTATAAATGTTAGATTGAATGAGATTCTATGTTAAGTATATATTTCGAATATTATTTTTTCTTTGCCGATTTACGGGAATTGAAATCTGCAAGCTTTAATGACGTTATATCAACAATAGCTTAAAGAAATATTATTACGTGATTGATTATATAGGAAACTAGCAGAACCCGTTAACCGGCTGAAGTAGCCCCCCCCCCTCTCGTAAAAAATTAAAGTACGGTTGTTGTCCTCATGTTAAGAACGGCTTTCGGAATAGACACCTACCTCCGCATGTTTAGAACGGCTTTCGGAAGACACCTCCAACCTCCTCATGTTAAGAACGGTTTTCGGAATAGACAACTCCAACCGCCTTATGTTAAGAACGGCTTTTGATGCACACTCCCGCATATCGAAAAGTACTTTTCTCTACCAAATTTAAAGAAAATTGTGGAGCTAATATAAAACATTTACCCACAAAAAGCAAAGTTATTGTCTTCTGTATAGAGCGAAACTAATCAGTTTATATGTTTAATTTTGTTTTTCCTTGTCAGCACGATTGTAATCAGTAGAATGCGACGACAATCGGTTAATATGTTTAATTTTGTTGTTTTTTAAGAGCGACGCAAATCGGTTAATATGTTTAAATTTTTTCAGCACGATTGTAAGATGTAGAGAGCGACGACAATTGATTAATATGTTTGATTTAGTTAGTTTTTTAACACTATTTTCTTCTGTAAAGAGCGACACTACATTATATAATTGCTGGAGCGTTCGTATATTTATTGTAGAAGTGGATTCCGGAATATGAGAATAGTCAGGTATCAGCCAATCAAAATGAGCGGAATTTTATCAAGGAATAATTTATTAATTTTTAATCGAGAATTGTAAAGATTATGTTATGTGTATGTATGTAATAACCAGTTAATGGCGGTGCATACGCAATATCGTAGGAATATATAGAATTTGAATCGGTCATAACTGGTAGCGGTGGGTGTACTAAATATTGAAAGAGAAAAATAGGAACTTCCTGCTTTGTAGACGCGACGATTGAGTGGTATTGCTCATCAGATGGAATGTAGCATTTTATTATTACGAGTGAATGTGGCAAAAATGCTTGTCATAAGCTACATAAGATAGTGGCTGTCAGGATAGATGTACTGAATTTGTCTGTGGCATACGTTGTTGCAAACCTACGGTTATTTTGTCCAGAAGGGAATTTCTGCAATCAAAATATTATATATGGAGATGAAAAGAATATTAAGTGCTATTATGAAATGGAAACAATAAAATCTATTCCTTCTTTAAAGGTGTTCTAGGAAGAGAGGGGATTGTTGATTTGAGACAAGGACGCTTGAAATGTTGCTTGGTTACAAAACGAAAAACCAGAAACATAAGATATATCCGTTCCTAACGTTTATTTATTGAACTACTTTACAGGTATATTAAATCACGTTTCTCGTTTCGAGATTGAGAGATTTTATTCTGTAATTTATTCTCCTTCTTCATACAATTGTCATCATCAACGTGATATTACATTTTATACACGAGATGCAATACATAAGTTTCTAGACCTTTTTGTAAAGACATTAAAAATTCGATATGTTATTGCTATACATTTTATGAGATGACTGGCAATTTTTTTTATGATTTATGATTCAAATCTACAGCTAGAAAAGGAATTGGAATACAACCTACTAAAGTCTGGATGAATTTAAAAAATGTAATCTGGACGTGAGGACACTTTTGCAAAACGATATGCAAAAAAAAATCTATTTTATACTTAGAAAAATGTCACAGAAACGTATGGAATGCTTCAGACTGTTTGTGGCCTATCTTGCATGAATCGAGCACTAGTTTTTGAGTGGCATAAGAGATTCAAGGAAATCAGGGACTCTGTGCGGGATGATGAGAGGTGGTGGAGGAGTAAGGAAGTCAGAACACTAGAGTTGATTAGCCAAATAAAGAATTTCATGGATAAGTACCATCGTATGTCTATAGGGACAATAAGCGCACAATTTGATGTCAGTATGGAATTCGTGCCTAACTGTAGGCTTGTTAATATATGTTTTTTTAAATTTTCTTATCAGTTTAAGTTGGAAGTGGAGCATCCTACCGAATGTCAAGCATTCACCCGGTAACTCAAATATTCCAACCAAGAGATCTTGTTAAGTTTCTGAACGTCTATTTGAGTGCCATTGTTTGGATCTCTTTTGCATCTAGTTCATTGTGTATATTTGACAGTCAGTTTTTGAAATTCTTTTTCGTGAGTTCAGTTATTTCTAAAATAACAGGAATGATAGAGGTCTTTTTAAGATTCCAGTTTTCGTTTCATGCCATAGATAAGACCTTGGTATTTCGTTATCTTTTCCCTTTCAGCTCGGTTTAACCAAGCATCGTTGGGGACACTAACTTCTATTAAGGTTTATACTCTGTTTGAACAAATGTGCACACCGAAAATATATAATATATACGGGGAAAATAACGAGAAATATCATCATTAATGATGACAATAGTCATGAAAATGTAAATAATCTGTGCTGTGGCTGACATAATCTCAAGCTCCTTAATAATCCTTCGTCACCAGTGTTGTTGGTAACAAACGTTCCAGTTTTTAAAAATTTTCCTCAGCATCAGTTTTGTTGATGAAAAACGTTCCAGTTCTTTAATTATTCCCAGCGTCAGTGTTGTTAGTGACAATCGGGTTCCGTAATTTTCCCCGGGCCTGGAAGAAAGACACAACTCGGTATTTAGTGGAAGCAAAATATATTGAACAGAAAAATGCATGCAGCAAATGAAAATGTGGTTATACGCCAGGCCGACTACCAAGTGCACATAACTTGTGCATAGATTATATATTAAGACCAAGGGAATATTTCCTCGGACTTTTTAGTAAGTAGAAGAGCTCATTATTATCCGTAGGGTGAACACACCACAACAATCCCTATGTGTATTTTAAATTTGCTGTTTTTATATGATTTTTAAAAGATTTAAAATGGAAATATTTTAGTAATTTCTTTTCATGTATACATTTATTTTTTTCAAAAAATATGCGCGATTCCCATATATATATATATATATATATATATATATATATATATATATATATATATATATATATATATACACACACACACAGACACATCTATCTATACATATACTTATATCTATCTATTTATCTATCTATCTATCTATCTATATATATATATATACAAACATCTCTCTCTCTATATATATATATACACACACACACAAACACATCTATCTATCTATCAATCTATCTATCTATCTATATATATATATATATATATATATATATATATATATATTTAAAAGAGTGTAGCCATCAACAATTGTGGGTTTTTTAAAAAGGTTTTCATCATATTTTTATTTTTATTTTAAAATATTTTTATAACGCGTTTCGAGCTTAGGGTGTGCTCTCTTCAGATATTTTCGTAAAAAGTTTTTCTTTAAAATGGGAATTTGTAGAATTACCTCCGCTGATATTAAATATGTTTTTCAGAGTGATGTTCAGACATTCTGTTGTTGGTGTTCAGACATTCTGTCTCACACTGTAAGTGTTCACAGTGTCCGGTCAAAGTTATTTTCAAAGAGTGTTTTTTAGTCCATATGGTGAAGGTTTTTATGGTTTTTTAAGGTTCTTTTTAAAGACTTTCTTTCCCCATGTATAGCATATACTCACACACAATCACACACGCATACATATACATTCATGTATATGTACATATGCACACGCACACGTACGCAGGCACAAACACATACACACACGTACATACATAGAAATATATGTAGGAGCATACATATATACATATATACATACCCACCTACACACTCACACACGTACTCGCATACATCCACCGCTAACAATTATTTTTATTTTTTTATTTTATATATATATATATATACTTTTTTCCCCAACCAAAACACGCATGTATACATGCGCTTAATCATTCAGACATACGTACACGCACCCCCACACACACAAGTAAGATGGAGAATAGGTAGAAGATATATATACACACACATACACGTACATACACACATATATGTACACACATATATGTATGTGCACATACACTCACAAACATCCACATACTATGTGGGCACATACATATACACACACACATGCACACACACAGACATATGCAGGGGCTCACGCATACGCGTATATCCATATCCACACGAACACATTTACTTACTCATACATGTGCATACATATGTATATATATACATATACACACACATACATACGGATGTATATACACTCATCCACCCATATATATATATGGGCACATGCACTCACAATCACACACACACATACATATTCATACATCCCACCTTATGTATATATTGGTTGAAGTTTCCTTTCCAATCTAAGCACATATGCATACATGGATTCGGTCACCCAAACATAAGTGCACGTATACATACAAACAAGATGTAGCATAGATAACAAATGATATACACATATACACACACGCATACACAATCATATGTACACACCCACGCACACACACATATACACATGTATATCATCTGTTATCTATGCTGCATCTTGTTTGTATGTATACGTGCACTTATGTTTGGGTGACCGAATCCATGTATGCATATGTGCTTAGATTGGAAAGGAAACTTCAACCAATATATACATAAGGTGGGATGTATGAATATGTATGTGTGTGTGTGATTGTGAGTGCATGTGCCCATATATATATATATATATATATATATATATATATATGGGTGGATGAGTGTATATACATCCGTATGTATGTGTGTGTATATGTATATATATGCATATGTATGCACATGTATGAGTGGGTAAATGTGTTCGTGTGGATATGGATATACGCGTATGCGTGAGCCCCTGCATATGTCTGTGTGTGTGCATGTGTGTGTATGTGTATGTGCCCACATAGTATGTGGATGTTTGTGAGTGTATGTGCACATACATATATGTGTGTACATATATGTGTGTATGTACGTGTATGTGTGTGTATATATATCTTCTACCTATTCTTCATCTTACTTGTGTGTGTGTGGGTGCGTGTACGTATGTCTGAATGATTAAGCGCATGTATAGATGCGTGTTTTGGTTGGGGAAAAAAGTATATATATATATATATATATATAAAATAAAAAAATAAAAATAATTGTTAGCAGTGGATGTATGCGAGTACGTGTGTGAGTGTGTAGGTGGGTATGTATATATGTATATATGTATGCTCCTACATATATTTCTATGTATGTACGTGTGTGTATGTGTTTGTGCCTGCGTACGTGTGCGTGTGCATGTGTACATATACATGAATGTATATGTATGCGTGTGTGATTGTGTGTGAGTATATGCTATACATGGGGAAAGAAAGTCTTTAAAAAGAACCCTAAAAAAACCATAAAAACCTTTCACCATATGGACTAAAAAACACTCTTTGAAAATAACTTTGACCGGACACTGTGAACACTTACAGTGTGAGACAGAATGTCTGAACACCAACAACAACAGAATGTCTGAACATCACTCTGAAAAACATATTTAATATCAGCGGAGGTAATTCTACAAATTCCCATTTTAAAGAAAAACTTTTTACGAAAATATCTGAAGAGAGCACACCCTAAGCTCGAAACGCGTTATAAAAATATTTTAAAATAAAAATAAAAATATGATGAAAACCTTTAAAAAAAAACCCACAATTGTTGATGGCTACACTCTGTTAAATATACATTTTTTCTCTCGTTGGAACTACACAACCATAACTTTAAATATATATATATATATATATATATATATATATATATATATATATATATATATATATATATATCACATTAGTTTCAAGTAAACTTTTTGGTAATTTGTCATACGTTAGTTTTAATAGAGTTTCGAATAGTTTGTCTCATTTAATCTCAAATCAAATTTGAGATAGTTTTTTTCATATTTAATTTCAAATATAATTTCCGATAGTCTTTTTGCATTTGATTTCAAATAGAATGTTCGCATGTTTTCCAGCCTATGTTTAAAATAGAATTTCCGATAGTTTGTCTCATTTAATTTCAAATAGACTATTCGAAAGTTTGTCACGTATAATTTGTAATAGAATATTCGATAGTTTGTCACATTCATTTTCAAATAGAATGTTCGGACGTTTATCACATATTATTTCAAATAGAATTTTCGATAGTTCGTAAAATATAATTTTTGATAGAATTTTCGTTAGTTTGAACATTCAATTTCAAATAGAATGTTCGATATTTTGTCATACTTAATTTTAAATACAGTTTTTCTTTATTGGGCACAAGTTAGTTTCAAATAGAATTTTCGATCACATTATATCATGTTAAAATATCCGTTTTTTTTAAATAGAAAATTGAAATCTATTTTAAAATCAATGTCCGTGTCTTTTCTTTATAGAAAACATAGAATCTGCAGAAAAAACTAAAATGTAAAATTTACCAGAACAGAGAATTGTAATTACCTTGAATTTCTAAGTGCCCTGTTATGGGAGTTATGAGTTCAGAACACCTCTCAAAACTTTCAATATATATATATATATATATATATATATATATATATATATATATATATATAAATATATATATATATATTTCTTTTTTTTACATAGACATTACCACTTATCAATGCCCAGAGGCCACTCGAGGATCAGAGTTAAAGAGTGTACCATAGTAAAATTGGACAATATATTAATCGTTAGTAATGAAAATTCGGTAAATTTATTAACTTACGTGGAACAGCTCATCAATAATTTGTTTAGGTTGGACTTGAAGACAACCATATTGTAGTCAGCGGGAAAGCAGGAAAACGGAAGACAGCTCCACAGGCGTGCAGTACTAAAAAAGAAACTTTGTTCATGGAATCTACGTTTAGATTTAGGCACAGATAAAGAGTGGACGGAATTATTGATGGTGTTTTCAGCTAGACAAGTGTTTTTCGTGAAGGTTTGGCAAGGGAGCACCATCGATTGAAGCTCAGTCGAGCACTTGACATGAAAATAACGATAAAGCAGTGACCAATTCGCAACATCTCTTTTGTGAGAAAGAGGATGCAGGGAAGAGAAAAGGACATCTCCTACGAGACTACGAAGTATATTTTGAACTCTATCAAGGTAGGATAAATCTTTCTAGCAGCACCTGCCCAGATGTGGCAACAGTACTCCATCCTTAGACTTACATGGCTCTTATATAGATAGAGAATTGCATCAGCAGTGAGATATATACTGGATCGATATGATGCATGTGTTAATTCAAGATTACGAGTAAAGGTCAAGCGCAGAAGCTTGTCAAAACATGAGACCTCCCCAAGACGAGAGCCATACATTTCAATTGATGCCAGATGGGGATCAGAACGTTGATGATGTAAAGATAGAGGCTTGGTTTTAGATCCATTAAAAGTTGTTAAAGGTTTTTTGGTTTTGGATGCACGTATCCTATTTTGATGTGATTTAAAACACATGTATCACTTTTTCTGGGGATGACAATGTAAGTTGTCCAGCATCCTTAAGTGTTATTTAATTTGCCGAATCTCTGTGTGCCCCTTTAAGGATTCTATTTCGATACACCCCCTTAAAACTTCAAATATTTTCGTATTATTTAGATTCTTTAGACGGTTGTTCTCATTTTAAGGGTCATTTTCATAACGTTTCGGTCGAAGCGACTCCCGACCTCAGTCAGGTGTATCTTATCGAAGAAGGCCGGAGGTTACATGGCTGAAAAGTGGTGAAACAGCAACAACTATGAAGATGAGGATAACAGCCCGCCAAAAATGAGAGTTTTTTTTTAGTTGCGAATTACAGTTTCTACTGTACACTCTTTAACCCTTATCCTTGAGTGGCCTCTTGGCCTTGATAATGTTGTGATGCCTGTGTAAAAAAAAAGTGAAGAGAGATTCTTTCAGTTTTGCTTTTGGGATTACAGAGTTGGTGCGAATTGCGGCGTTATGGAAGATGAGTTGTGTCATTTTTTTTTTCTGAAGGGGAAGGTAGAATATGAAATATAGAATTCTGTGTATAACAAAAAAATATATAGTTTTTCTAATTGTCTTGGGACTTACTGCTCGTAAACTCCTAAAACTGTTTTCTAAAATCAATTCCCAAAGTTTACTAAATATTTACAAACGAATTATAAATGATAGATGCATGAGTGGGTTGTTACGTAATTATAGCAATAGAAATTCGCAATAAATTTCATTCGTTTCATATTCCTAGTTTGGAGGAGAGATTTTCATTGATTGTCTCTTTATTGCTTGTATTTAATTTATTTTATTTACTAAAAAAATATTTAATTTATTTAGTTAACGAAAATTAGTTTCTATTTTGCAATTAATCCATTACGACTGACGTTGCCCATTTCGCTCGTGACATTTTGATAAATAATTACTTCTAAGTTTCTGCTTTCAAAATAAATAAGATGGGGGCGGAAATGAAGTAACCCCCCTGCAAAAAACAAAAAAAAAAACCCCAAAAAAACAAAAAAAAAACAAAAAAAAACCTGGCAAAACCCAAAATGAAAAGACCGATTATCCCCAATCGACGATATTACTTAGGGCACGGGATCGGGAAGGAAAGGGCGCCAAAAATAAGATTAGCAGCAGCCAGAGCTGCTTTATCGTGCCAGGACGATGAACGCTTGAATCTTGTGTAATTAGCCGAAGTCAGTTTGTAATTGCTTTATATGCATTAGCATTTAACAAAGAAGCAAATGTTATTTTCTTCAAAATAGTTCCATTATTTTCTATGGAAGAACATACACGTACCGAGATTTACATGTAGCAGTTGTTAATGATGGTGTCGATAAATATGAAATGAATTCCCAAACTAGAAACATATTCGCTTATTGGTCCCCTTACATAAGGAGGGTGGACGTGTAAATTCACCCTTGGTCGTTTGTCCGTTTGTCCGTTCGTCTCTCCGAACTTTTCTCAATAACTACGCCTTGGAATTTTTGGTAATTGTGCACAAACATTAAACATGATATGAGTAAAAAAAGTAACAGAACGGATTTTCCGGTGAAACTCCAGTGCCCCTCCCCGACCATAGGAGTGCCTTTCGGGTTAAAATGGCTGAATTTAACACTTTTATGATTATTAAAAATAAATTGATGCCTTGGATTTTTATAAAACCTTCTGAAAAGTTATAACTAACTGATTTCTATATAATTTTGTTTGTTCTATACTTCGCGATAACTCTTGAGTGTGCCCCAGGGGCTCTTTTAGGACTAATAAAACACTCCAATTTTTTGGATTATTTGACCATATTTGTCCAAAAATTTTTGTGTATCTCTATTTAGCAGTTTTGTATGGTGCTGAACTCAACTTTAAATATGTGAAGGCCTTGGGGGCTTTTGGGGAAAAATGTGTGTGTGTGGGGGGGGCAAAAGATGGACTTCGTCATTTCTTTTTTTTTGCATGGTGCAGAACTCAAATTTACATATGTTAAGGCCTAAAACTGCACCGTCTGTTTATTTTCACCAGGATTTAACGTCCCCTGGGGAGTTTTGGAGCTAAATTGGGTGGGGGTGGGCAAATGCTGCACTTAGTCATTTCTTTATGCCTCGTTCACTGTACACTCATGGGCGACCATGCATGCTTCACGTGTTAAATATTTTAATAAATCTCAAAGTGTAATTTTGTGGATTATTTTTAAAAAATAAAATTTTCATTTTAATTTTATTCGCCCCAAACGCAGCATATATCCACTAGGATGTAACGAGATACTGTTATTAGGGTCAGATTTGTAGCGAAATTCTAATTGGGGAGTTGTGCAGCAAAATGTTTGTAAACTGTACATTTGGCATTCCCGCATGTTGGTACACTCCACTAGTTATTGGTACATTAGCCTACACATGGCAACAATACTCCATTTTTGTATAGAAATCGCTCCATACAGGGCATGATGCCACTTGGTGTAAGGAGGTAAAATACTACTTCAAGTAGTAAAACTTGCAAACGATAAGTATTAGATGGAATAGATTCTGATCCAGTAAACAATTTTTTCCTTTTTGTCAGAAACATCGTTCATGGAATATAAGGACTAAAGTACAAAATAGGCGAAGCGAGAGTTACGCAACTGTGCCGAGAATAAATCCTTAAATTGTAACGTTGAGTTTAGTTGTGAAGAAACGCTTGAGATTCGAATCATTTTTTTCTGTTCTTCTACCTTACATCTTCATAATTTTTCATACTTCATTATTTTAACTGAAACAAAAGAAAAAAAAAACAATGCGTTCCTCTAATCGACCCGTTTTGAAAATATAACAATAAGGTCGTCGTTGTTACATTTCGACAGCAAGAACTTAATTTACGAGAAGAAGAAAAGGAAATGAGTATAACGTATGAGCTGGAATAAAGATTTTGCGACGAAAGACATACAAAGAAATTCTAGGGCAGCTTTCTCCTTAAGAACACTCCTCCGAAGAACTATCTGGAAAAAAGGCACACGCTTACAATTGAAAGACATGGACTGTCTTAACAGAACCATTACGTACACTAGTTCCCAACTGAAACCAAGTCAACTTCTGCATTAGCTGCGTATTTCATATACGTAGGGTTATGACAACAGCATATTCTTCTTATTGTTTTCATTCTGGAGTATATATCCGACACAGTTAGCACACAGCTAATCAACCGAGAACCACATCACCCTATATAAAAGCATATAAGTTATCAACGGATACACACTCGAGAGTCAAAATAAAGAAAAGAATATATATATATATATATATATATATTTACATAGAAGTCACCACTTATCAAGGCCCGGAGGCCACTCGAGGATAAGGGTTATTGAGTGTACAGTAATCAATAGGATAATATTGTAGTAACCGTTAGTAATGGAAATTTGGTAGATTGGATTACTTAAGGAGGTGGTTCATCAAGAATTTGTTTATGTTGGACTTGAAGACAACCAAGTTGTGGTAAGCTTGGAAACAGGCAAACGGAAGAGCGTTCTACAGGCGTGCAGTTCTAAGAAAGACTGTTGTTATAGCCTTACATATAATCCCAGAGGCGATACAAAACATAAGAATAGACAGTATGATCATTATCATGGATTTTACTCCCCAGGAATATCATTGATATAGAGAAGAAAGTGTTGCGTCTAAAATAAATCCCCAGAGAATACTAGGTTGATATAGGAAAATAGAATGCGAAGTCACAATTCATAAGACTAGCCAGATCGCTAGTCTTGGGTTGTTTGAATCCGTACAATTATGATAATCTATAATCAACTTAAACAAAGAAAAGTCTCTTGTAATTTTTAATAACAAGTAAGTTTCATGATTAAAAGCAATGTTTATTCTCAAGTGACGATACTGACAGCAAAGAGGGGTCACAGGGTGGCGTTGGTGTGTATGCACAAATGACAGAGATATAATGTGTCCGCTTTCCTCTCTCGTTGTCTGGTTATCTCTCTTTTATTGCGACGGATGACGCCAGAACATTCCTCCACGCCATTTTTTTGTTTGTTTATTGTCTGAAGTGTCGATCAGTCCCGTTGATACCTATTTCCGGGCATTCTGCATCCCCCATTTTGAATTTCTTTGATATCATTGTCGGCGTACTTTTATCGAGGATCACTGCTCTAACCTACCCTCCTGGGTCCGACCTCTATTAACCAAGACAGCTGATTGTCCTCTCCAGAATTACCTCTCCAAAACTACCTCTGCCACTTGCGACTGCACCCCTCATTTGTAACATTCGAAAGAAAAGCATAATAATATCAAGAACCTTACCATCAATACAATAACTCTTTAGGGTACCTTACTTCTTTAAACACCTTCGAAATGCCTACCATGACCCTTACCTCTTCTGAATTATTAAAAAAATCCACAGATCCACTCAATTACAATGGTTAAAAGTCAGCAGTTGAAAAGCATCTTACAAAGTAGTACTAAATATAACCAAAGAGGTCCAGATCTTTAAGAAAATGACCTAGCCTGTCATTGACAAACATTTCCAGAACCTTTGCTCAAAAGAGGGGAGAAGTTAACAGGACAAGACTGAATTAATTCTGGCCGATCACTAGAAATTTCCAAGATATGGACAACAGATGACTCTTTCTAACTTGTTCCAAAAACAAAAATCACAAATGCAATAAATACCTTTATAAGCTAACACTCATCATTTTAAATTACGAACACGCCCAGATGCAAATAAATATTGATTTAACTGATGCTATGTCTGGTGTCGCTACTTTTTTCTGGTTTAATTTATTTTCAAACACAAAATTCCGGAGGATATTACTGTAAAAAAAAAACTTTTTCAACCTTTCGTTACGATAAAAATGCACTAAATATACATAAGAAAATATGAAATATTAATAGAAAAACATCCAAATTGTCTACGATAGGAAATAACTATGCCCAGAGCAAGCAAAATATAATAGAAGTTGAGGTTGAAAAAGAAACAATAAAATCAATAGAGATTTAGAATAAGAAAAAAATTGAAAGATAAATTATTTGACCTTCAGTTAACTTTGACATCTCAGTTTACATTAATAATTATCAAATACATATCAGTTTCAGACGATAATTGTTGCGACAATGATTATACGTACACAAAAACGCACAGAAAAAATGCCGGAAATTATTCTCTATTAGAGTAGATGAACTTCGGACTTAAAAAAAAGAAAGTTAGAACTTTTTTAACTATAAAAAAATGTAAATTAATTATTTTAGACATCTGAACGTAACGACTTTGATTCTATAAATAGATAGGCATTAGACCAAGTTATCCGGAAGTAGAAATCTTACGCTCTAGAAAGACATGATATGCCAGCTACCAGTTGACAAAAAGACGGCGGAGGGAACACTATGGCAAAAACGTTAAGTATTTTTTTTAAAACTAATCCTAAATGTTTTTTTATGTTACCTTGTTTAAACTTGTTTTTCGTGTTTTATTTATGTATTTTGTCTGTATTCTCCTGTCTTGTCTGTATTCTCCTGTCTTATCCGTCATCCCCCCATGCTACAAAGTTAAACGATAAAAACAAACAAAATGCCGGCAACTAACGATAAAAGAAAAAATGCCGGAAATTATTCTCTATTAGAGTAGATAAACTTAGGACTTTATTTAAGTAGTATACTTAATATATACTATTACTGCAAGCTTGCCTGTATTGAAAATGCTTGCTTCCTTGCTGGCCAATCAAACCATCTAATATAGTTAGCCTTATGTTCAAGTACACTCGAAATATAATACAGTGCAAAGAAACAGTTACTCATGAAAACGAACCTCCTGAAGTAAAACCTTGAATAATTATCTAAACTCGAATGTAAATTAATATTAAGCCGACTTTACAAATTGATAATAGTTAATTATTGGATTTTAATTAATTATAAGGTGAAACTCTAATGATTCAAACTCGACAGATAACGACAAACTTCCACCCATTAATATGGGAGGGGAGATTATCATCAAGTGTCCTGAATTGTTAACTTAGCACCGGACTTACTACTTAGATACAAATAAGTCACTTGTACCCAATTCCCTCTCCCCCCTTTTTTTAAATGGAGAGTAGATAATACAGTGGATGTGTTATCGGCAGCTCCAGTAATTCTCGCTTCTCCTATTTTGTCATTCAGTCCTCATACAATGAGTGATTTTTCTGACAAAGGGTGAAGAAAAAGCTGCTTAAAGGTCGGTAGTACTGGGTTACCAGTAGTCTGAGATGTCGGAAATTTTTCTGTCTCTGTCTGTCCTTGTGGCCATGTCACTAGTAAGGGTGCTGGAGGTAAACATTTTGTCTGGGCTGACGTTATCCGCCTGATAGTCAGGGACCCGAACCTTGGATTAACCACTAAGGAGGCTGTCCTATGCGCAAAGTACTGGGACTACTGTATTGCGATTTGGTGAGTGGATCTGGACCATGCAGTAGTCTCTGGTGGGGCCTCTCGATGCCATACTAGTGGGTAATTGTTACGGCTTTACCTTTTCGTGTGTCACAAAAAAAAATCCTGTCTTTTTCTCTCTTACTTTCCCTCTCTGTACTGCTCTAACCAAGTATGCCGACCTATTCCACAAATCCAATAACCTCAACATGAAATATCTCCAGAATAAAAACTCGATTAAACCTAGAACCCCATCTTCCAACGTAGACCCCTACTACCAGGTCTCCTTCTCCAACATCAGGGGTCTACGTTCCAACCTTCCAGAGGTTGAAACACCAATTACAGGAGACGAAACCGGACATATTATTTCTAAGTGAAACTGGAATACGGCCGACCACTTCCCTAGATGAATTCATAATTAACGGATACTCTAATTTAACAGCTAAATCTGACACCCAAGATCGCCATGGGCATGGAATATGTGCCTACATTAAAGATGGAGGATGGCTTCCCGTGTGGAAGGGATATCCTAATTTAACCTATATGTGCTTCAGGGTTGCACTTGCTAACACCACTGCATTTATATTTGCCCTCTATAGGCCCCACAATAGCGGAGTTACTATCTTTAAGAGCATATCTGAGAATATAGACCACATACTGTCTGCACATCCCTCGGCTAACATCCACATCTGTGGTGACTTCAACGTGGAATGGCTGACCCATTCAAATAAGACAGATGATGAGGGGAGGTTTTGTCATAATTTTGCCATTGCTTATGACCTCACTCAGATTGTTCCTGAACCCACCCGTGTGCCCGATACACCCGGTCAATGTTCATGTTCCGTTCATTCTCCTCTAGGATCCTCCGACCACTCCGTCGTATCAGTTAAGATAAAAACGAAATGTAATAAGCCCCCATACGTACCCCTCCACCGTACTGTATACTGATATTCTATGGCTGACTGGGATAGCTTCCGTACATTCATATCTGATTTACCTCTGCACCCCATGTTTAAAAAGGAAGTGTTCTCTATAGTATCAGATCTGACCGAATGGTTAATTGTAGGCATAGACCAATTCATACCATCTAAAAAATTCCAACAAAAACCTAACAGCCAGCCATGGTTCTCCCCAGAATGTGCTGCTGCTATCGCGCACAGAAATCACTTTTTCCATAGCTACAAACGTAATAGATGCACTGAGACTAAAGCTGCTTTCAGGACTGCCAGCAACCACTGTAAAAGAGTAATAAAAAATGCAAGAGAGCTATATGCCCAGTCTGTTAAATCCAAGGTAGCTGATCAGTGGCTTGGTTCCCACCAGTTTTGGCAAATAACAAATAGGATCCTGAACAGAAGTGTGCGTTCTATCCCAACCATTATCAATGGACCAGAGGTCATCTCGCCAGCGTCAGACAAGGCCAAACTATTTGCAAATAACTTTGCAGCTAATTCTACCCTATGCGACGAAGGCCATCAACTCCCCATATTTCCTCCTATAACACAGAACAAGCTAGGCAACATACAAATATCCGTGCATGAGGTTGCCAAGCTAATCAAGAACCTAGATTCCAGTAAAGCAACTGGCCCTGATGGCATCCCAAATTATAGTGTTAAAAAAGCTTCAACCAGAACTTGCTCCCATACTTACGAAACTATTTAAGCGCTGCTTTAATGAGAAGGGCTTTCCGACTCCCTGGAAGACCTCATCAGTTTGCCCTGTATTTAAGACTTCAGGTGATAAGTCATCTCCCTCTCAGTACAGACCAATAAGTCTCCTGTGTGTTATGAGTAAGTTGCTGGAATCCATATTAAATAGAGAAATAGTCAACCACCTCAGCAGGAATAACCTTCTTAGTGACACACAATATGGTTTCCGCTCTGCAAGATCTACCGCAGATGTGCTGACGGTTATATCCCACATGATTAGTGAATCTCTTGACAAAGGCTTCCTTTCTAGGGCAATTGCTCTTGACATATCAAAGGCCTTCGACAAGGTATGGCATAAGGGTCTACTTCACAAGATTTCCAGCCAGTCCAAATGGACAACTAGAGCAGGAATTGGAATACATCCTATTAAAGACTAATTGTCACAACTGGTTAATTTCAGTAATACAATCTGGACGTGAGGATACTTTAGAAGAATGACATGCAATACAATTCTCCTTTAACTCGGGAAAAATGCTACAGAAAAGTATGGAATGTTTCAGACTGCTTTTGGACAATCTTACATACATCGAGCACCAGTTTTTGGGTGGCATACGCGATGCAAGGAAGGAAGGAAGGAAGGAAGGGAGTCAGTGAGAGATGATGAGAGGTGTGGAAGGAGCAAGGAAGTCAGAAAATCAAAATTGATCAAATAAAGAGTTCATGGATAAGGATATCTGTGTGTCTATGGAGACAATAAGTGTACAGTTTGATGTCAGCGTGGGAACTGTACACAATTATTCGCGAGGAACTGAAAATTCGGAAGATTTGAGCGAAGTTCGGTTATTCACTAAGTTCAAGAAAAACCTTAGAGGCTGTCGTTATGAGACAAGGAGATGAAAGAAGCGTTGACGAGGGACATTGACACGCTCACGCATGAGGCCTTCCATGGAGCCTTCCAGAAGTTGTTGAAACGGTACAAGTGCATTTCAGCCGCAGGAGATTATTTTGAAAAGGACCGGAGTTTCATGTGTGTACTTTCAATAAAAGTAGGAATACGGAAAAAGTCTGGAAACTTATTGAAGGCACTTTGTCTGAAATGTCGATCAGTTTCGTTGATACCTATCATTTGAATTTTAAAGTTAAAAATCGCACGAATTTTCTTCTCAACCTGATATTCGCTGAAAAATAATGGCGTTTTCTATTATTTTTCGCACTTGTTAAAATAGATATAATTTGCCCGATAAACGTATCTTTTTCTTCCTATATATAAAGGAATATTCTCTCCTTTTTATTGACTGATATATATTCATAAACAACAGTTATATAAAAAAAATTCACAGTTGTGGTGTTGGAGATTAAATAAATGACGAGAAAGACAGAGTAACACATGCATAAATATGTATTAATAAAAATACATAAAAGTGGGAATCGAACAATATCTTTACTCTTGGCAGGACTAGTGGTGAACGACCACCCGCTTTTCGACAATAAGTGCAAGTTTGATGTCAGTGTGGGAACTGTACACACAATTATTCGCGAAGAAATGTAGATGCAGAAGATTTGCGCGAATTAGCCAATCCACAATTGCATCCTTGTCACAGAAATTTAACCCAGATGGGTATGAAGACAGTTCCTCACCCTCTCTATAGTCCAGACCTTGCTCCCTGTTACTTTTTGTCATTCCCTAAGCTCAAGGAAAACCTTAGAGGCTGTCGTTATGAGAACATTGAGGAGATTAAGGAGACTGTGACGAGGGTCATTGACACGCTCACACAAGAGGAGTTCCATGGGGCCTTCCAGAAATAGTTGGAACAATAAATGTGCATTGCAGTCGGAGGAGATTACTTTGAAGGGAATAAAGTATTATGTGTGTACTATCAATAAAAGTGCCTACATGAAAAAAGACTGGAAACGTACTGACGGCACCTCCTATATAGTCTTGGAAGTTTTTTTTTTTTTTGTAACTTTGCAAACCATGTAAAAAATTATAATTTATTTTTAGTCCTTCGTTGGAAAAAAAATTGTCAGTGAGTCATATAATCTTCTGCAATCGCTGAGGCAACTTGCTTTTTCGAATTCACAAAAGCTCCAAGTTTACCATATAACATTCTTTCGGTTGGTAAACAACTGATGATTCCTGAAAACTTAGAGCTATTGTGAATTCGAAAAAGCAAGCTGGCTCAGCGATTGCAGGATATTATATGACTTATTGACAAAAAACATTTTCCAACAACACAGAAAAGTAGCAAAAACTCATAATAACGCTAGTGACCAACAAAAGATATTGATATTTGAAAAAAATAAAGAAAAAAAAGCTTAACCTTGCAGACATGTATATAATCAAGTTTATCAAATGTTTTAACTTGTGTGGTATTTTATTCTTGTGTCCGGATGATGCGGGCAATTAAAGGAGAATACGTAACATTTCGGAACTTGTCTCTCCCTGTAGACTTGCATATAGTAAAGTCTATCATTTTTTTCTTAGAGTGTAATTCATTTTAGTATACAGATAATGTCAGTTCGTCAGGAGAAATAACGCATCGTTTCGGGGCCTACCCCCCCCTACAGCTTTGGACGCATCCGCACACCTCATTGATCTGAGGCCCCTATTATCTGAATTGCATTCAACTGAATTGTTCAATAGACTCCAAACTAAACGATTAATGATTTCAGCGTCTCCCGCCTCGATCAACAGCCCAGTTTAACGCGTTAAAGTAAATTCCTTTGTAAGAAAACTGCGTAAAAATAACTTAAACGTAACACGGAAATGAACGATGGAAAAAAAACCTAGAAAGTATTAACAATTGTTTATTTGGATAATTTAAACGCAAGAAAAAAAATTGGGACGCTGAAAACGTACACATTAAAACAATACGTTTTATTGTCGTGTTTATTATTTAGTATAATTTGTATCGTATATATGAAACAGATCGATGATTATAGGTATTATTTGTAATCACGTTCTGCGTTTGCTTCCTATATCTTGAAGTTTTTTTATTCAACAAATTTAAGATATTCGCTTTTCTAGGGACGTCTGTTTGTTCGAATAAAACCGGTCCAGCGATTTGTGTTTATTTGTTTACGCTGTTATGGGTTTATGTACGCATGCGCAACCGGAAGACGTAAACCGGATGTTGGGTTACAACACCCGTTACAAGATCACTTGAGTTTTATAATTATATATATATATATATATATATATATATATATAAGTGTGCTATATATATATACATATATATATATAAGTGTGCTATATATATATATATATATATATATATATATATATATATATATATATATAAGCAAGCTTACGGCATATTAATTTAAAAACGTTTCAAGAATAAACATGAACAACAGTTTCGTGTACAATCGTTTCTTAGACTATGTAGATTTTTTTATTGATATCAAGTCCCCCCCTCCCAATACATATCACTATGTCTGTGTTTTCCATGATGAAATAATGGCTGACTGGCTATTTACTTGTCCAGACTGTTGGCAAATTTCTCTCTGATTGCATTTTTAGTGAGTTTGCAGCTTCCACTTGATATTTGCGGCCAACTCTCGTTCTGGGTTAAGTAGATTTTGGAGTTGAATAAAAGATTGTCGCAGTTTTTATATAGATGCACTTAACATTGCAAGTTAACCAAAATAGAAAAAAACAAACAATATGGGTGACTCAGATCGAAAGAAACGGAACAAAAGTGACAAAAATAACGTGAAATTCGTGAAATTCGTGAGACACGTGACTTTGTCTAGCTTCTAGAAGAATTCACTTCCAAGTTGTAAACGGAAGCTAAAAAGGAAAGCGTAAGTCAAATAACTGTATGAGAAAAAGAAATAAGAAAACAATTCTCAAAAATATATAGATTCGATACATAATGATTTATTGAATTGTGAAATCCTATTATAATATATTTTAGTTAGCGGAAACTGTGGTAATTTAACAGCAGACTCTTTCATATGCAATATATTGACATTGTCATTCTGTAGATGTTCAGCATAAATGGAGACGCCCCAATATTATTGTAGCTCTTTTTGTTAAAATTACAAAAGTATTTATCTGTCCCAGTTGTACAGTCCGCTTAAATAAGATATTTTAATCATGCAAATTTCGCATATATTATTATATAGTCATTATTCTATCGATTCTTATATATTATAAAGTTGTGATTTCAAAAATAAAAATATATCAGCTTAAATCGAAACTATAACAAAAACTTATAATATATATATATATATATATATATATGTATATATATATATATATATAAAGAGTTCCTTCAGCTATAATTGAAACTGAAACCAAAAATCACGAAGAATTCTTGGTAAAGATATTTATAAAAAAAAAATAGATGACTTCAGTGCTATCATCAATAATCGAAACTGAAACCAAAACTTATGAAGAATCTCTAGTAAAGTTATTTGTTACAATAAATTAAACGGCAGTCACTCGGAAGGAAAACGATGTAAGCGTGACACACAAAATAACACACACACGCTATCGTATTAATGTATAGATGCATGCACGCACAAGAAAAGGAACAACAACAACATCAACAACAACAACAATAATAATAATAATAAAAAAAAAAAATTTGCAGCGTCGGCATCAACTGGCTCCACAACAAATAATCGTGAAATGTCAAGGATGATGAAAAGACTGAAGGGAAAGCACAAACCAGGCCTCTACTAGATATGTGCAAAAGAGGATTGGGATCTTGGTAAGGCTTATTGCTATTCAATGTCCGTGTGAAGGCTAATGGTCGATGCCAGCGAGAAAAGAATGGAAAAACAGCTGTTGGGATAACGCAAATTCTTTTGAAAAGGTTGTAGAAAGTAATTGAGTGCACTGAAAAGTTAGGTAAATATGTCGTCACATACTCCAGGGAAACACCACAAGCTTTTGATCGAAAGAAATTGTTGATGATGACCAGTGTGAAAACTCCAAGTGAGTACAATAATAATAACAACATCAACAATATAAACTGCAAACACGAACCAGTGACCTGAATACTGCAATATAATTAAAACAAAAAAGAATACGACCACAAGGAATCAAGAAAATCCAAACCTCAAAATGTTAATGAAGCCCCCGCCCCCTCCCAAAGAGTGGTGGTGTCTGCACCGGATGACGTCACACCAAAGACCTATGAAGACGTTTACTGTAAAACTGCAGAGAGCACCGGGGGCTTGAGGATTTTTTTTTTGCCTCTGAAACCCCAGCAAGAGATTAAAGGTTAATGGCAGTTGCGATAACGTGAAGTAATCTGCACTGGTTATCAAGAGAAGTGGAGAGCACCATATATCTGGAGAGATTTGTCACTCAGTTTCCAGTAAAACCCACACATGTTATTGGTAGTATGTAATAATAATAAAAATAATAATAATAATAATAATAATAATAATAATAATAATAATAATAATAATAATAATAATGGAAATCTGGGGAGATTTACTCGAAATCAGGGGAGACTTGTTATCACCCAGCTTCCAGAGAACATCACTGGCTGTTTTCAAGGAGGGATCTGTGATAAGCTATGTGAAAGCTCCTTGTGGGCCAATAATAATAATAATAATAATAATAATAATAATAATAATAATAATAATAATAATAATAATAATAACAACAACAACGACGACAACAACAACAACAACAACAACAACAACAACGATAATAATAATTATAACAACAACAACAACAATAATAATAATAATGATAATAATAATAACAATAATAATAATAATGATAATAATAATAATAACAACAACAATAATAATAATAATAATAATAACAACAACAACAATAATAATAATAATAATAATAATGATAATAATAATGATAATAAAAATAATAATAACAATAATAATAATAATAATGATAATAATAATAATAACAATAATAATAACAATAATAATAATTATAATAATAATAATAATAACAATAATAATAATAATAATAATAATAACAACAACAATAATAATAATAATAATAATAATAATAATAATAATAATAATAATAATATTCAAAAGATGCATCCATGAAGCAGACGTGTTAGAATGGATGGCAAAAGGCAGAACGACACTGGTGCAAAAAAGGCACAGCAAAAGGCATCATCACCAGCAACTATAACATGTTTTGCTACAACGTGAGAAAATACTAACAGCACAACTGAGGAACCAAATTTACCATTCTATTCATAATCACGGATTACTCCTCAAGGAATAGAAACAATGGGGGAGGGGGAGAGGAACACATGCTCTACTATACATAGACCAAAGGATCCCATAAGAAGTAAATAGTAGAAAAATAACACAGCTATGGCATTTGCGGCCAATATGAACTGGAACAAATACATAGAGGACATTGCAAAGGATGCTGCAAAGAAGGTGTGTTCCCTATATCGAGCTAGAAGCCTACTCACGCCTGAAAGTATCCTGTATCTTTACAAGGCCACTGTTCCTGATGAACCGCCCCCCTAAGTAATTCCTGATGCACCGCCCCCCTAAGTAATGACACCTTATCAATTCTCCAATACTATTGCTACACTATCCCATTGATTACTGTACACACAATAACCCTTATCCTCGAGTGGCCATTGGGCCTTGATAAGTGGTGAACTCCATGTAAAAAAAGAACAAAAAAACACTGAGAGTATCCTGCACCTCTACAAGGCCACCATTCACCCATGCATGGAGTATTGTTGCTACATCTGGGCTGGTGCATCTACCACTAGTCTCTCCCTCTTAGATAGGGTCCAAAAAAGAGTTGTCAATCTAATATATCCCACTTTGTCAACTAAGCTCCAACCCCTGTCCCATCACCGCAATGTTTTATATCTGTGCCTGTTTTACAAGTATTTTAATCGAAATATTCTCTGATGAACTCGTTGTACTTGTGACCCCTCGACTTACATATCCTCGACAAATCGGCTTAGCAACAAAATCACACCCCTCCACTGTTGAAGTTCTTAAATGCTAGAAAGTTTTCTCCCTTACTGATACTTACTTCCTTGACTACTGATATGCAGAAGTTTAAATGTAACATAAACCAACATATTCTTAATCTTTCCTTGGCATGATCCCAAATAGTAGTCCTTACATTCAAGTGTCAATATGCTTTATTGAGGAGAAACGTGAGTAAAAAACAAGTACAAACCGGCAGCAGTACTTGAAAACGAAAGTCACAACATCCTATGGAATATGAATATACAAACAGATAAACCCATCCAAGTAAGAAGATTTGATGTCATAGTATATACATCTATAAAAGCAAAATTCTCCGTCTGTGTGCGTGTGTGTCTGTGTGTGTGCGTGCGTGTCTGTGTGTGTGCGTGCGTGTCTGTGTGTGTACGTTTCCTTACCAGACTAAGGGCTATTGAGTTTTAGGAAAATCGGTTGGCGGCCAGAAATTTGGCTTTCAAGGGGTCAAAGTTCAACCTTTGAAAACTCTACCAAGCTCCGCCAATCTTGGGTTTAAACACTTGATGTAGGTTACTTGGACATGGACCAAACTGTTTTGATTTGGGCTCAAAACAATAAGTGTTAAGGGGTCAAAATTGGGGTCAAAATTAAAAAAAAATTGACCTCTGCTATCCTTAACAAATTACTCGGCCAATTTTTGGTCTAAACATTTGAAATTTTACATAAAGGGTATTCAGATATGCAGCAAGCTTTTTAATCAGTTTTGAAGCGAAAATTTGGCTTATAAGAGGTCAAATTTGAAAGGGTTTACCTTTGCAGACTCTATCAAACTCCTTCGCCAATTTTGGGTCTAAGCACTTGAAATTTTAGATGTAGGTTTCCTGGACATGAGTCACACTTTTGAATATATATATATATATATATATATATATATATATATATATATATGCGCATAAAGTTATGAACAGTACATAGGGCGCGAGCAATACCGGGCTGAGCTGTTAGTTTACAAGAAAGAAAAGTCCCGCCAGATAATAGATTTGGCAGTATAGCAGAGCACAGAATGCATATTAAAAAATGGAGAAGCAGAGCAAATATGCGGAACTACCTAGAGAGCTCATAAGGATATGAAAGATGAAGAAAGTCAAGGTAACCCCGCTAATAGTAAGAGCACTAGGAACAATCCCAAATCGGAGAGATTATAATACGAGGGATAACTGAGAAGGTACAACAGATAATAATGAAAATGGCTGACATATTAAAGAAAATCCTTGAATGCGATAACTAATGCACATAAGCCGGATATATATAAACTGCTACAGATGAAAAACACAATAAAGTGCCAAATAGGATCCTTACACTGAGACTATATAATTGTAAGTTTCCCCCCACATACCAAATTGTAGTATTGGAATAAATTGGTGTCGCAACAAATAATCAATGTGGGATTAAGAGGACGGAAAGACCAACGAGAGAAAGCACTAACCAAACCTCCACTGGATGAGTGCGAAGAAGAGTGGGATATTGGGGAGGCTCACTGCCACCAAAATTTCCGTGAAGACCAATGATCACGACCAACGAAAAATCAATGGTAAGCGGATATTGTGATAAGCAAATTAATCTGCAAAGGTTATCGAAAGAGGTGGTGAATACAGGAATTCTTGGTAGACTAGTTCAGACTCCAGTAAATAATACGGGTTGTTCTCCAAGAGAATTATTTTATGTTAGTCTGTGTGAATCGATGCATCTATTCAGTCTCGAAAGTCTGTGCGTGTAATTGTGAAGCAAGGGTTGCGCAATCCCATCCACACCTCTCCTGAATCGGCACTGTTTGAGTCCAGTGGCAAGGAGAAGTCCAGGACGACTGGAAACAATGCAGAGATAAGCGGAGAGCACATACAGCACCTGAAAGTCACAAATGGTCACCCATTTAGTACTGACCAGGTTCAACGTTGCTTAAGTGATCATGCCGTACTATTAAGTGAATAATAATACTAAAAGCACTAAACCACGATGGAAGCAAAACAAAGTGGTTAAAAGAAAATTGACGGTATTCTATGAGAAGCTAATGCAGAACTAATGAAATCGGCATACCTGAATGGATAATCAAAGGAAAAACTACATTAATAAAACTGACACTAACATGTGTCTATCTCAAGAAATTACTTACTGATAAGCTGTTTACAATCAGAGTAGATAATTCTAACAGTCTAAGTAAACAGATTCCACTTCCTTGATAGTTGTGAAGAAAGAAAGGAATTCGTAAAGGAAAAAAGGAGACCACACATCCTGCTGTACATTATAGATCAAAAATTCTCAAGGAAGTAAAATGCATAAAAAGAGCATAGCCAAGTCATGGATCAACTATAAGAAAGCATATGAGCGAATATCCCAAGTATGAATAATTAATTGCCTAAAGATATACAGAATGTCTAATAAGATTGGCCACCTTATTAAGAAAGTAATGAAAACATGGAGACTGAACCTCAGAGCTGGGGGACAACATCTGACTGAGATAAGAATACAGAGATGCATCTTCCAAAGAAAATCCTTTATTACAACTACTGTTTACTATAGCCATGATACCACTCAACTATATACTTAGAAAATGTGACGCCGATTACAGTTTTATAGACATCGTGCAAAGAATAAACCACCTCATGTATATTGGACGCCCTGGAACTTCCCCCCCCCAAAAAAAAATGGTAAAGATCATAACTACAACCAGAATCTTTAGCGAAGACCTATAAATGGGGTAAAAGATGAAAAATATGCGTACTGCTAAAAATGAAAAGGAGAAAATTGGAAATAGCGGGGGACATGGAACTGCTATATTACGATGAGATGAGAGCACTTAACGGACATGATAGCTATAAATATTTTAGACATCTGGAAGCAGACACAATTTAATCAGCAGAAATTAAACTGAAAATCATGCTATTTAAAAGCAACAAAAAACTCTTAGAAACTAAAGTATATAGCAGAAATAAAGTAAAAGTTTTAAACACGAGAATATTGAAAAGAAGAGAAAAAAAGAAAGAGCTACTAGAAGCAGTTTATCCTGCCTTGACAGAGTTCAAAATAGACTTCATAATCTAGTAGGTGACGCCCGTTTCTCTCTCCTATAACCTCTTTCCCACAGAAGAGACTTCCGAGCCTGTCTCTGCTTTATCGTTATTTTCATGGCAAGTGCTCGTCTGAGCTTCAATCTATGGTTCGCCCTCGCCAAACTTCCACGATAAACTCGTCTAGCCAAAACCACTATCAATAATTTCTCACACTCTTTATCTATGCCTAAACCTAAACATAAATTCCATGAACAAAGCTTCTTCCTGAGAACTGCATGCCCGTATAACTCTCTTCCGTTTGCCTGCTTTCCAACTGACAACAATTTGATTGCCTTCAAGTCCAACGTAAACAAATTCTTGATGAACCGTCTCTCTAAGTAATCTAATTTAAAAGATAACCATTACTTATAATTACTACTCTATTATCCCATTGAATAATGTATACTCATTAACCCTTATCCTCGAGTGACCTCCGGACCTTGATAAGTGGTGACTCCTTTGTAAAAAAGGGAAGAGAATTAGAAAAGAGAGTAGCCAGTGAATCCTTGCTTCCCTTATTTTGTCCTTTAGTCCTCACATTCCATAAGCAATGTTTCTGACAAAGAGGTGAGAATTGCTGTTTTCTGGGTCACATCGATTCTATCTAACAGTTATCGTGGGCAAGTTTCTGACTTCGAAGGAGTGTTTTTTTTTTAGTTTTTATTAAGTGGCTTCATGCATTGTCTGGAGCGATTTTCATTTAAAAAGTATAGACACCTGTATGTACAGGGTGGCCCCCAAAACCGGGCCCCAACTCTAATTAGCCCCCGTTTCTTAGTGTTTTGTCCGAATAAAATGAAACTTTGGTCATAACTAGTTTATTATATTCAAAACATCACATCAAAACGCTAGGGTCTTTGGCCTTTTTTCTCCGTTGACTGTAAAATGCTCAGAAAAACAATTGAATGTCCTCTGTTTTTTTTTTGGGGGGGGGAGGGGGTCACCCTGTATAACACAAACACATCGTTAACATGAACAAGTCTAGGATCAGACAGAATGATAAACAAAAGACGAAAAAAAAAATAAATAAGAAAAGAAATACCAACATGGACAATACATAAGAACAAGAAAATACATGAACATGGTAACCAGAAAGACAATAGAACATAGAAACAGATTCGCTACTGAAAGCTGCACAGAACAATGCGATCGAAATAAAATATATCAAAGCTAAAAAGAAGAAAAAAAAAACAGAAAAACAGGAAATGCAGACCCTGTGGGCACAGAGACAAAACGGTAAACCATATAAGTGAAGCAACAAAATAGTCGAAAATGAAAAAGGAAATATGAATTCGAACAAATACATTGAGGACATTGCAAAGGCTGCTGAAAAGAAAATGACTTCTCTCTATCGTGCTAGAAGACTGCTCACACCTGGTAGTATCCTGTAACTCTACAAGGCCACCATTCGCCCATGAACGGAGGATTGCTGCCACGACCGAGCTGGTGCGTCTACCCCTATTTCCCCCTCTATGATATGGTTCATAAAGGGCCTCCAATCTAATAGGTCCCAATTTATCAACTAAGCTCCAACCTCTGTCCCATCACCGCAATGTTGCATATCTGTGCCTGCTTTACAAGTATTTTAATGAAGTGGTTTCTGATGAACTCTTTACACTTGTGCCCCTCGACGTAAATATCCTCGAAAAACACGCTTAGCAACAAGATCACACCCCTTCACTGTGGATATCCCTAAATGCCAGAAAGCTTTCTACTCTAATAGCTTCTTCCATCAAACATATAGACTTCCCTGACTGTACCGATAATTGCCATTGCTCTCAGGTCCACTCTGAACCGGAGTGGTAGTACCTGTTAGGGTCCCAACTATGGGTTAAATAGAAACCGACTTGAAAAAACAAATATACTCTATTAAAAAATTGTTCTTCAAAATCACTTGATTCAGCATTAAATAACCTTGAAAGCGTTGATATGCCGTAAAACAAAAACAAAAAAAAAACATATACTGATATGCAGAAATTCAAATGTAACGTAAACCAACATATTGTTCATCTTTCTCAGGCATGGTCCTAATTAGTAGCTTCTTATGTTCAAGTTGCCATATGCCTTGTTTAGGGGCGAAGGTGAGTAAAATAAAGATCTAAAAATAGACACAAGTGTATGGAAAGGCAGTGCACTGGGAACTATGCAAAATATTGTATTTTAAACATACAGAAAAATAGTACAGACACAAATACTGAAGACAAGCCATTTCATTTCAGAGTAGTCCAGTTTGCCTCGGTACTGATCATGATCGAAAATGACGGAGAATGACCAAATGAAAGTAACCGCCTAAAACACCAATGACCAGCAATGCTCGCTATTGAAGAGAGATAATTTTATTTGGGAGCAGTCCAATGGAGGCCGATACTGTTGATGACCAACAGTGAACGCCACGACTCGACAATGACCGTTAGGAAGGCAGCCAGTTACCAATAAACGCAAGTAAATACAAGTAACCGTATCACAATAGATCTAACCACAATCGACAATCAATGCCCGCCACAAGCATCTAGTGATAGAGAGAAAGACTTAGAAACGGAGAGAGTAAAGTTTTAATAAAATTATTAAACGTTTTACTTAGACTATGTTTTTATAAACCCAGGCAACGCTGGGTAACTTAGCTAGAAAAAATAATTCGGTAAACACGATCAATAGCTTTGGAGACCTTTTTAATAGTCACAAAAATGCATTTTATGTTAGCTACGTATTATATGTAGTTTTTCTCAGCCTAACAAAAAATATGCGACCACGAGGATGATAATATTGCTGGCTTAACATAATTTTTATTAAAAGAAAAATATATTTTTATTTAAATATGAGTAACGTAGTTTGGCTCTGCTGTTAGAAATAGTATGCCTGGTGAGAATTTTAAGTCATGATGTCACGGACGAGAATCTATCTAAATGCATAAAGATCGGTAAGAGGGAAGGACAAGAAAAAGCAAGAAAAAAAGACGCGTAGCGATTGGGAAGTCATTTTCCACAAAATTGCGACGTCTCTTACTCCTTTATTGAGAACCAGCTGTGTCTGGTTCCGTGTATTGACAGCTATCTGAGTCTGGTACCGTGTATTGATAGCCAGCTGTGTTTCTACGTACAACGTTTTAGTTCGTTTTTTGTAAATAATCACAACGTTACATATGCGTCATCATTATATTTCATTTTATTTGCTACCAGTTCTTTTATAGTCTTCACGCTTTATCTGTTTCTTCTTTATGCACGTTTCATTTAAAAGCAAAGGCAACTCTTGCTTGTTTCTCTTACAATCCATTATGTTCGAGTGTAAAAAGAAATTTGCCGTATTCGCGAACGTTTTCGACCTCCATAAGTCGTCCTCAGGCGAGTGATGAAAAATGATAAAAAAAGGTAATGAATTGAATGGAAAAACGATTAAAATTGTGTAAAATACTTAAAAGCATTTAAGCGTACCATCTGTTTCGTATTAATGGCTGTTTTTTTTAACAAGGATTCAATAATTGGGAGACATACACCACAGTGTGAGACAGCTAAAAAATCAGTGTTTTTTTATTAGTACGCTACCCATATATATTGTTCCTTCTTTCTGAAGCTATATGATTTATGTTTTAACGTCACACCCACATACACACGATTGACTGTTGATCTCGATTACATACATGACTATTCTTGGCATTCGGTCTAGGATGAAAATGAAGTAAAAATGTAGTATAAATTCTGTCCTCAGTAAGAACAGGAGGAATCCTGACTGGGCCATTTTACTTTTTGTACCATCCAGGATGCCTCGGTAGAGAGACATAAACATAAACAACGACATTGTTTCTAACCCTGCCCTCGTGGGTAGATGAGTAAATAGGAAGAACAGACCAGTTATAGATGTGTATCATGCTTGTGTCACGAGAAAATACCTACCAGACTAATCTATTTAGTTTAATAGAGGTAAATCTAATTTTCCTTCAATTAATTCATTCATTTTCAGAATAAAAGTAAGCTATACATGCTAGTCTTAACAGACTACTGTCTCCGATCCAAGTTGACAACGAATACTTTATTTCTGTGTGGCGTACAGATAAAGGGACATACCTTGCGTTACAATATTCGATTATCTAATTCTACAGACTGCCGTTTATTGCATTATAGGATCGCCCAACACCTCTACTTCCCAACCCTTTGATTAACAAATACGATTTCTGTTTACTATATATAAAACTCATTTAATTTTTCTTGTAAACTGACCTCCGATCAAAACCACAATTGCGTCATTTTCGATGTTTGTAAATGAGGTCACTTTTGTTATTGTTATCGTTTATTGTTCTAATGAATTCTCTGTCTAAAACTATTTTGATTTGAAGAATACCTCAAGCTTAAGTTTGCAAACTTGTATATTTGTTTAGCTAATCTACTCGTTAGCTGATCGTAGGGCCCAAATCTGTTGCACATAAAATAGTCAAAAAAAGCAATCACCTGATAATATCCAAAATCTCTACAAAGCCACCATTCGCTTATGATTGGGATATTGTAGTAATCTAGGCCGCCGCATCAAAAACTACTCTCTCTCTCTCTCTCTTTCTCTCTCTCTCTCTGTTAGACAGGAGCCAAAAATGAGTATCATCACCACACAATTTTTTTTTTTTACACAGTGATCACCACTTATCAAGGCCCGGAAGCCACTCAGGGATAAGGGTTATTGCAAGTACATTACGTTAGTGAGGAGATTTGCTGAAATGTTTACTTAAGGGGGCGGTTCATTAGGAATTTGTTAACATTGGACTTGAAGACAACCAAGTTGTAGTCCGGAGGGAAGCAGGCAGACGGAACAGGTCGCCACATCAAAAACTACTCTCTCTCTCTCTCTCTCTCTCTCCATATATATATATATATATATATATATATATATATATATATATATATATATATATATCTGTTAGACAGGAGCCAAAAATGAGTATCCGATCTAATAGGCCCAGCACTGCCAACTAAGCTTCAATACCTGTCCCATCACAACACAATTGCATTCCTATACTTATTTTACAAGTAATTTAATTGAACGTGCTCCGACGAACAAATAGCACTTGTTCCCACTTCAACGTAAATACGACTAACACGACAAGCAGTAAAATGCTACAAGTTCGCTGTAAATATCCCTCAACGCCGGAGAGCCATCTAATCCGGAAGCTTATTTTCATCGATCTGCTAAACTTTCGACTTTTTTCTCTGTATCCTGTATCCCAACTATGCTAGGTATTTATATTTCTCCTCCAGCAAGACGAAGTGACACAAAGGTCGGAAAATTGGATTGAAGAGCTACCACCCCGGAAGAGGAACACATCGGCCTGCAAAAAGCAGCCCCGTCGGCAGCCCCAGGTAAATGCGCCTGAAGCGATTAGCAATAAAGTAACCTCTTTTCAAAGAGATATGGTAAAGTGTGAGAGGATAGACCTCTTAGAACTGCACATAAACATACCGTACTAAACATGGAAAAGCTATTCATGAAATGACATTGACGAATTTTGGTTCCAAGGGAAAAATTCGCCGTGTACTAAATTTAAATTCCAATTAAATTTAAATGCAGCGTAAACAGATATCTCGCTCTTTATATACTTACTTTTTTATTTTCTTCCTTTGAAGAATATAACGTTGGGTATGGGGCAACTAAACCAGCTGCCAACATTGCCCTGCTTTTTATTAAAACCAACCGAGAACTCTTTTTAGTATCCTCGTTGTTCCCTTAAGTGCAATTGTCTGGATATCTTTTCCATTTGGTTCACCAGGAATATTAGTTAGGTGAGACTTCAGGTTCTTCTTCATAAGCCCTGTAGCACCTATAATAACTGGTATGATTGGTATCTCCATAAGATTCCAGCTTTTAATACCATTCATGAGACCTTGATATTTGGTCTGTTTCTCCTTTTCAGCTTTGTTCAGACCTCCATCATTAGGAACACTCACTTCAACCAAGGTTGCAACTCTCTCTGACTTATTCCATATAACTATGTCAGGTTTCACAGCAGCAATTTCAAAGTAGGTGGTGGTAGGGATTACATGGTCGTAATGTATGGTATATAAGTCATTTCCAACTGTTCTTTCAGATTGATGTTTCCAGGATTTGCTGCTACAGATGTTTATTTATTTATTTACGGATGATCTAGTGGATATACTTACATACTCCATCATGTCTGGTTGTGTAGTAGCCATCCCCTAAAAAAACCTTGAAACTTGATATTAGATGACTCACACTTTCCAATTCCGTGTGGCAAAATCTACATTTGTTGTCATTAGTGAGACCTGCCATCTTCTTGAATGCATTCTTACTTAGAGTGTCATTGTACGTGTGGCCTCTAATTCAAAATAGCACCTTACATCTCTGTGGAACTTTGCTGAGGAAGCGTATGTTTTGCCACTTTGCATAATCCGTCAAAGTGAATGTTAAGTCATTACACAATTAGTGCTGCTTTTGTTGATGTTTTTTTTTAATATATATTTACGTTTCATGCTCACGCGTTAATAATTCATGATCCGAAGGTTTGTGGACACAACAGGCTTATCCTTCTTGCGCAATGTACATATTCAATACATACTTCATAATTAGGGGGTTGTTTCCTGATTTCCCAGTGTATTTCTCTGTCCATATTGTATTAAGCCCTAATTTCCCAAATGTATTTTGGTACGATATTTCGCTCCCGAAATCATATTACCTTTTCTTAAACAGGAAATCGTCAACACAAAAATAAGTATAATCTAGTCGCGCAATATTTTGCTATCAGACATGCTAATATATATATATATATATACATATATATATACATATACATATATATATATAAATATGCATAAATAAATATATATACATATATATATAAATATGCTAATATATATATATAAATATGCATATATATATATATAAATATGCATATATATATATGTATATATATATATATATATATATATATATATATATATATATATATATTACTTATACTTGTTTTGGAAAAAGGATTCCAACAGAGTGCTCTATGATGAGGAAAAATGTAAAAAAGTAAGAGAGTATTATTTGTGTTTTGTTTAAAGAAAGTTTAGATGAGATAAGTCATTAGTAGTGTCAGTTTAAAACCTGATAATTAGGGACCGTCCAGATATCCATATCAAGCTCTCTTCAGCAAATACTCATTTTCCAGAGCAGATATGGCAAGAGTACTCCATTTTAAGGCGTCTTTAGCTCTTATGCGCGTTACATCGGG
This sequence comes from Euprymna scolopes, assembly GCF_053919585.1. Lineage (NCBI taxonomy): Eukaryota > Metazoa > Mollusca > Cephalopoda > Sepiida > Sepiolidae > Euprymna > Euprymna scolopes. The sequence goes on from NC_136491.1 coordinate 24,020,026, forward strand.
GGGGGGGTCAGATATCTTTTGGGGCGGTAGAATGACGTAACTATGTTTTCAGTGACCTTTGTAACATATTAGATGTAAGTTTTCCATTTCAGATCAGGAGTGAACTGACCCAGAAGCTTGACGAAGCAAGTAGCTTCTTTGAGACAAGAGCCATTCATATCAATTAGGGCCAAGTGAGGATCAGAATATTAGTGGTGAAAAGATAGAAACTTGGTGCTGGATGCGTTAAAATCAACCAGCCACATTTTGCCACATTGCACCACGTAATCAAGTTTGGGAAGAGAGACTGGGAGTGACTTTAGTCATTAATGCTCTTTGAAATGTTGCCAAAAATGGTAGCGTCTTATGCATATATGTCGACGAATGGACCTGCTATGGAAGATATCTTTACTGTATGCACATATTTCATGCCCATAAGAGTCGGGTTTAGATGTAAAGTTAAAATGGCATTGGATGGCGAAATCGGCTAAGGAAGCAGTTGAGTTCATGCCAGATTTACAAAAAAACAACTGACCAAGTTTGGTGTTTAGTAATTGGATTTAAACCTCTGGAATGGCAGAACGTAGAAGGGGCCCTTGTAATGAGATCTATGTTATAAATTTTGGTTCTGGGTTTTCTGTGGTGTTGTTTGTTGAACTTTTTCCATAGTTAGTTTGAAGAGTTTGTTGAAGATGGCAACAGAATTGATTAGAACAGAAGCGAAGAGGGAGAAAGTGAGACAGAGAGAATACGGACAAAGTGGGAGATGAAGAAGGATTACTTTTAAAGACATGAATAGAAAGGAAATGCCGTAGCAATTCCCACTAATCGAGAGGCCCCGCCAGAAGCCACTGTAGACTCCATTCCTTAAATAGCAATGCAGCAGTCCAGGTATTTTGCACTATCTGATAGGACAACTTTCTTGGCGGTAAACCTAAGGTTCAGGTCCCTGGCTATCAGTCGGATAAAGTTGGCTCGGGAAAACTTTATCTTCAGCACTCTTATTAGTGACATGACAAAGAATACAATAAAATAGAAATAACATTAAATTAAAGATAAGGAATAAAAATTATATGTAACTTTATTATAAACATAAGAACAATAAGAAAAAGTTTTTTAAAAAGTTCAGAAAAAAACTATTTAAGCCATGGCATTTCAGAAACGAAGAAATGCCAAAATTATACAAAATGCAAGTATCGAAAATAACATGTTTGTTTAGTCTAGACTAGAGATTCAAATACACCCGGTATCTTATGAAATATTGGTTTTGAAAAATGATTTTTTAACTTATATGCCAAAATATACTGTATTTAACAAAAGTTAGGACAGAAAAGAAATGAACTTTAATCGACTTAAGACGGAAGAGCATAAAAATCTGTTTTCGTTTCTTTTGTACCAGTCAAAGTCTTAAAACTATTCCATATTGTTAATTTTACAAAACAGCAACTAGTTGATGTAACCATATAATACAATTGAATATCAATGTATTTAACAAATTATATTTTGAAATTTCATCTTTTAGTAAGGGTTTACAATGATATAGTACGTTCTCTGTTAAGAAAGAATCTTAATAAACAATAAAGACAAGGTTTTCTTTTATTTGTTTTTATTTTGAAAATTGATCATTGTATAAAGTTAAATATTGGAATATCAGGTATCTCATTGGTTCCAAAGGTTAAATGTTATACTAATGTCAAGAGCCGACAGAGAATTTTATTTTTTAACGAGTCTGGATATTCGGCGTTGCCCGGATGTTTGAAGATGTGTGCTAAACAAAGAAAAATACCCCAGAAAATGTCGTAGTAGGCAGGCAGGCTCGGATTCGGACCGCGAAGGAGGAAAAGAACAGAGAAAAAATTATGTCTTTGCCGTTGCGTCCATCGCCAAACCGGAAGTGGCGAAGGTTTAAATTAAGGCTGCTCAATCGAAAAGAGGGGATGACTTTCGAAAATATCGGCGATAAAAGCGACCCTTCCTTGTAGAAAAGTGGCCAGTTGAGGGAGAAGAAATTAATGTTTTTAGTAAATCTTTCGATATTTGTCGTCCGTAGGGTCGAGCTTCCAAACGATACCGATCTCATAAAAATCCGTCGCCTTTGTCGAAAGTTTAAGGCATACATACATACATACCTACATGATGATTATTGCAACATCTTGTCAGAGAGTGCCACTCCCTCAGACCATGAGGCCAAAAATGACTTTTTTTTAGTCCTACCGGTGAGTTCACACACTCAAGCAGGCATGACACTGAAGGCGGTCATTGAAATCAATTATTACATGCTTCCAGCATTTCAAGCCTCCACGCATCACAACTTTTCCATCGCCACAGGACCATTTTTATAGACAAATGCCTGAGGGAGTATCTATACACTAGGATGTTACAGAGTCTTAGCTTTGTAAGACAGCTAAGTCTCTCTCTTGGCTCAAAATGTGTAGATTCAGCAAAACGTGTAGATCCAGCAACAAGTTAAACTGCAGCTCAGCTTAATGCTTGTACTGGTCTCCCGCTTTTTGTTTTTTTAAATCAGAGATTTACTTCTAGAAAGGTTGCCTTCATCACGGCTTACGGGAGTCCTCTCTACCCCAACACACACATACATACACACAAACACACACGGTGCTAGTTAGCCGTTGACCCCGAAAAAGGGTTCATTCGTCCTTTGGAAGGTCTTGTTTTTAATCCTTCAGGAAGACTAGCCATCCTCCTCACCAAACAAGTCTGGTGGGGGAACCAGTTAAATCGCCGGTGACGCGACCATGAGGCAGGTAGTACTGGGTTATATGGTACCAGTAGTATGGACCTGACATACATACATACATACATACATACATTTAAATAGACAGGTGCGATTTATATTATAGATGAGTGACAACTTATCAATGCCAAAACACTTTCGAAGATAAGAGCTAATAGATGGATTAAAAGTTGAATGATGATGAACACCAAGAGAGGAATAAAAATGTCTACTTACTATCAACGTACAACAAGGGGGAGGTGATAATGGCTAAGTGTTTAACGACAGGACTGATAATCTGGGTGTAACAAGTTCGAATCCAGTTCGTTCCACTGAAACCTTTTCAGTTGAGGATATTGACAAATTTCATGTGATCCTTGTTGTAAGTACCGGATGTTTTTCTAAAAAGAATTCTGACTAGAAAGATGTCGGGGAAACAAATGCTGACGATGATAATTTGATTCATACTAAAGGAATAAATGATACTCAAGAAGAAGATGAAGAAGAAGATGAAGAAGAAGAAAAAGATGGAGAAGATGATGAAGAAGATGAAGAAGATGATGAAGAAGATGATTAAGAAAAAGATGATGATGAAGAAAAAGAAGATGAAGAAGAAAAAGATAAAAAAGACGAAGAAGAATATGACGATGAAGAAGATGAAGAAAAAGGAGAAGAAAAGAAGATGATGGAGAAGATGAAGAAGAATATAATGAAGAAGATGATGATGAAGAAGATGATGAAGAAGAAAAAGACGATGAAAGGAAGTAAAAGAAAAAGATCAAGATAAAGTTGAAGAAAATGAAGACGAAGATTTACACGAATAAGATGATGAAGAAGATGAATAACCACAATAATAATAATAGCAATAATAATAACAATAATAATAATAATAATAATAATAATAATAATAATAATAATAATAATAATAATAACAATAATAATAATAATAATTAGATGAAGAAGAATATGATGATGAAGAAAATGAAAATGTATAATATGATGAAGAAGATGAAGAAGGATAAGAAGATGGAGAAGAAGAAGAAAAATAGAAAGAGGAAGATGAAGTTTATGAAAATGAAGTAGATGAAGAAGAGAAAGAAAAAGATGAAGATGAAGTGGAAGAAGATGAATAAGTTGAAGAAGAAGATGAGGAAGAAAAAGATGAAGAAGATGAAGAAAACGATCAAGGAAAAGATGAAGAAGAAGATGAAGAGGATGAGAAGAAGAAGAAAAACAAAAACAACAATTAACAAGAAACAGTGGACCCAGAATGCAGCAAAGCAACAGTTTTCTTTTTGTAAAAACATTGCTCATGGTCGTGAAGACAAAGTAGATGGAAGCGAGAGTTACGAGTTTACCGAAAATAAACCTGAGACTTTAGACTTTCCATGAAATATATCATCAACCGAAAGGAAAGTTACGCTTGCAACACTCGTCAGACTTAACAAGATGGCGGAGCAGGAAATAAGCAGAACTTCAAATTGACGAAAACCGTTGTTTTTTTCCGCTTTCTAGAAAAAAAGAAGGGATTATTATTATTATTATTATTATTATTATTATTATTATTATTGTTGTTGTTGTCGTTGTTGTTGTTAATCTTAATAATAATAAAAATAATAATAATAACAATAATAATAATAAAATAACAACAACACGTTCGTGTTAAAACTACGAATGTCGAGACTAAAATAAGGAACAGAAATCTTGGAGATAAGCGTAACAAATTTGTAGGCAACGGGAGCAACAAGAACTTCTTAGGTACGTCCATTTACTTTAACGATTAATGATGAGAATACTATTTGAAACGTGTGACAGACAAACCAACCTCCGGTTTAACTGAGAATCATATATAGAGTCATGGGCGCATCTAAAATGTGATTTTAAACTTACACATGGCAGATGGAAGAAAATTTGATTTCTTCTTAGACAGACCGAGTGACCGACAGACAACTTTTTGTAAAGATGCTGGGATCCAACTAAAATCATATCCACGTATTTTTGTGGGACAAAAAAAAAAATAAACAACAGATAATCTTTAATGAATAATACATTTGCTGAAATAATATGAAGGAAAACACAGAAAAGTGAAGAACAAATCACTCCCCCAAATGGCCAGGCGTATTGATGCAGAATATTCGATTAAAAACGAAACGCAGATCGATACCGGGAAAGTTATTGAACAATACAAATAGAAAAAAAATGGCGGTAATAAAGTAAAGATAGGCCCTTACTTTTTTTTCTTTCTTTACTTTTTTCTTTCTTTCCTTTTTCTTCTTCTTCCTTTCTTTTCTTTTTCTTTCCTTCCTTTTTCTTCCTTTCTTTATTTCGTACACTCTCTCTTTTTTCCCCATTTTCTTTATCTTCAGTTTTTATTTATCATTCTCTCTATTTTTCTTCCTTTCGTTCACTTTCTTAAACTTTTTATTTCATCTACCTTTTTTCTTTCCGCTTTTTCTATAATCGGATGCGGATATTTGAGAATAACAATGTTCCTCCGCATTATTTGGATTATTCGGACTACTGTTCTCATATTGAGCGTTATTCCTCCAACGGTAACGTCGATATAACCTTTGATCTTCTTCACAAGTATCTTGTCGAATTCGGGAATCTTTCTGTCGATATCGAGAATTTACACGGAATTTCGAAACGAAACCATTTAACCAATGTGACACTATATCTTAGTGTCTCGTTTGTGGTTGTTGCTAACACCCCCTTCAGCATGGCCAGGTTGAAATTTGGCCGTAAGCGGAGGGATACACAGACAAATGCAATCCCATAATTCCCTTTCTTTTCTCGATCTCTATTTCGTCTTTCGTCTAGACAGCATGGGATACGACGTATATTTTTGTCTCCCCGTAAACGAGGGGGGGGCATCTCCTCTCCCTTAAGACTAGTTAAGGATAGTTAGTTTTAAAGAAATAATGGTGAAACCCAATTGTATGATCTGTATATTGCATGTTAATGTTGTAATATATATTGTATAAATTTTATAATTGTTGGACATTGTTTGTGCCTCTTTTGAATGTTTGCCTTAAGTCGAACGAAGCGGGCCTGGAGACAAAGAAGATTCCGACTAGAATGCCACCAGAGTGAAGATGTCATCCTGAGAGAATGAAGGCGCCGCTCACCCACATCCAGCATATCAGGTATGCTTTTCCTCTTAATACTTAGACCCTATTTACTGACCTATCGTCACATCATCATGGGACCGTTTCTAAGACATTTGGTGTAACACGTGCCTTGGTCACACACTAGTGATCGGTTGATCGTGTTATACCCACAACGTACCAGCACGCAGTGGATATAAAACTTCAGTTGTAAAAATTACAATCTTCTGGAAACGGGCGGCATCCAAAATACAATTGCGAATTTGTTTCATGGAAATCTATCTAGACAAGCCATGAACCACTTGATATAAAAAGTTAAAATCTATTACTTCAAAGTCAAACACTTGCCAACGATGAGTGTTAAATGGAATAGATTATGATCCAGAAAACAGCAAATTTTCCCTCTTTGTCAGAAACATTGTTCCTGGAATATGAGGACTAAAGGACAAAATAAGAGAAGTGAGAGTTAAGCGGCTGTTCAAAGTAAACAAAAGATCAATTTCCTACTCACTTTGTACAAAGGCATAGCTGACAGAACGAGAGGATACTACCACCGTGCATTAAATAAAGGGTTCCTTTCAAAATTTCAACAAAATACATCTGAAGAAGCCCGAAACATTGTACAATAATCTAATATTTAAAAGGCTAGATGTCTGTCTTCATATTTTCAAACTCTTCCGAAACTAAAAGTCGCAGAGCGGCGTTAGGGGATTCAAATGATTTTATTTTAAACGGACCGTTCTGTTGTTACATGATAAGGGTTGTCCCCCTTTCATGTAAGTATAAAAATAGAGAAATTTAGTTAAAATGAAAATGAAATAGAATAGACGAAATTCGAACCTCGTAATTTAGGTTTAGAAATAGATTACGAGAGAGAATTAGCAAATGGAATGTAAAAACAAACCATTGTTTAGCTTAGAGATAAAATAGTTTTAAGAAAAGAATGTGCATTGTCAATTCTGTTATGAAATTCAATTGAAGAATGCAACTATAAGATAATTTAATAAACATGTTTTTAGCATATTGGAAATATAGGTTACTGGGAATATAGGTTAAAATTCCTTTTGTAAACAAAGGAAAAAGTTTTGGACACGCATTTCCAGAACACGTGAAAGAAGACACATGTGTTAACATGTGTATGACGTCATGGAAAATGGGAAGTTCTCGATATAGTTAGAAACTTTAGAGTTAAGCGGAGGGAGTCTGAGAGAGAGTCTGAGGACGACAGAGGACAGTCTGGAGTCGAGAGATGGGAGTCGAACATCTGGAAGCGAGACGGTCACCTTTGAAACATAGAATATAAAACTTTGAATTCCTGACGAAGAAAACCACGACCGGTCGGAGAAGAAATAAACCCATCATGTGTTTTTATAAATGTCATCTTTGTGCTGTAATTCCACCAAAAGTTAAAGTGATTATATGTCTTATATATCATGTGTTTTAAAATGTCTTTATATGAATCTCTTCATAACACGAACACAGACGCAACATCTCTCCAATAAGACTCTCTAAGACCACCTTTAATCGCAATAATAACAACGAACAATGACACCAACAACAAGAAGAATAATAACAATATATAACACTGTTATGGGTTTTTAGTCAATTAAAATAGATTTTAAGGGGTCAAAAATGAGTTAAAATGGAAAAAATCGTTATATTTTTTGTACATTAATCTTAGTTTATTTTTAATTCAATTTTTTTAATCAGTATTTATGCGTGTCACGTCGGTAAAGTGGTAACGTCACCAGCTTTGAATGCTACAGTTTCGATTCAAGCTGATCGCACTCAAATGCATTGTTTTTTTACGTTTGAAATCACAACTATAATAATTAGGGCTAGGACAACAGCATATTCTTTTATTGTTTTGACTCTCGAGTGTGTATCTGTTGATATCTTGTATACTTTTATATAGAATGGTGTGGTTCTCGGTTGATTAACTGTGCCTAACTGTGCCGGATATATACTCGAGAGTCAAAACAATGATAATAACATTCTGTTGTCATACCCTAATAATAATATATACGAAATTTGGATGAATATAAAATATTATATTTAAGCATATTTTACGACTGGGCAAATCCCCACCCCTGCTAATACTCTAAATAAGAATAGTTGTCTAAAGAATCCAAATGATACGAACAAACTTCATATCCATGAGGAGGAAAGTTATTGGACATTAGAAAACTTGAAGCACATATATTTTTTCTTTGCTTCTCTTTTTGGTGTCTCGGTTTATTGGAGAGGGACCTATGTTTTCAGTGGCGTCCGTTATTCTGGATGATATGCCAGATAACCGTTCATTAGTTTTTCCTAAAATTTTGCCAAAAATTGTATTCCAATAAATAAATGTGCACAGTAAAAAAATTTTTGCGAAATTTTCCGTTTCGTCTCAAAAGAGATCTAAATGTCCAAAATGGCCCAAAATGACACGTTTTGCCCCATAACTTTTGACTCATCCATTAGATTTTACTGAAACTCGGCCAAAAGTGGAGCCCATTGTTCTTAATATAAATCCAGTATGGGTGACTCTGGCAAAATTCTAGTTCACGTTCCAGGGGATTTTCAGTGCTTAAAACGCCCCTTTTTGTGACTCCTTTTTTTCATATTTCTCAACAAAAACTTGCTATGTCTGACTATATACTGTTTTTTTACGGTTGTCAACTCAAATATACATGTGCTAAGGCCTGAAACTGTACTGTTATTCATTTACAATGTCCCAAAATTATATTTTTGCCCCATAGTATTTGATCCATCCATTAGATTTTCCGTAAACTTGGCCAAAATGTGGAGGCCACGTTCTTTATATAAATTCAGTATTGGTAACCCTGGTTAAATTCTGATTCGCATCCCTCTGGGACTTTCAGGACTAAAAAAATGCCTTTTTAGAGTTCTTTTTTCATATTAGTCAAAAATTTGATATGTATGTCTATATAGTGTTTTTTCCATGATGCTGAATTCAAATATATATATCTAAAAGCGTGAAACTGCACTGTTAGTCCATTTTCACTAGGATTCGGCGTTCCCAGGAGATCAAAAGGGGCCACAAATGTCCCCAAATTGAAAAAAAATGATACTTTTTACCCCATCACTTTTGCTCCATCCATTAGATTTTTTCTGAAACTTAGCGAAAGTGTGAAGGCAACGTTGGTCCTTCACACTTTACACATTCATCATTTCTTCACTATTTTTTGTGACGTCATATCACATGCAGCACCAGAGAGAACCATTCACGCGCGACTTCTTTAACCTATTTCTATCTCGTTCATTTTAATTTTTCTTCTTTTATTTTATTCGTTTTTTTTTCTCTTTTCCACTTTTCGTTCTAGCCTTATCTTACTTTCAATCTATCTTTTTTTTTTGTTGTAGCTTTTTATCTTATTTCTTTCTTTCTCTTTGATTCTCTCTTATTTCTCTTAATCTTTTTTTTTTCTCTTAGGTACTTTTTATCATCTATCTCTTCTCTTTGACGGTTTATTTCCATCTCTTCAATTTCTCTGCTTAGTGTATTTATCTTTCTGTTTTATATATATTTTTAATCTATCCTTCTTTTTTTGTCTCTTTAACGCTTATTCCTTTGTTTCTCTTTTATTCTTTTTTACACTTTTCCTTTTTATCACTCTCTTTTTTCTTTTTCTAAATTGTTTAATTCTATTGTTTATACTTCTCTCTTTATATCTAACATGATGATGTACCCAGCGTTTTCCAGTATTATTGAGACATTGTCTGGCTGGTTATTTCATTACACACACATCAATCAAATAACTCTCTTTATATCTTACCAGATGATGTACCCGGCATTTTCCAGTATTAAACGAAACATTACATTCTTTAAAAAAATGACATAAAATAACGGAAAGAAACTGAGACATGTGCACGCAAGTATTATGTTTTTGTCTAAGCAGTTCACTTCTTGTAAGTACAAAAATACTCTAACTGAAATCGAAATAAAAACCTAAAGTACAATGAGCAAAGTACGATAACCATAAGCCCAACTAAACTTGACGTCCAAAAGTTGTTTTCAAACCTTCTTATTCTTTATATAATATGAACGATTAGCGCATGCGCAATCGTAAAACAGTTAACAAACAAATAAAAACTTTTTACCCCTTAGCAGTCCTTTTTTCCGGATGAAAACCGATTAAAATTTTTCCACATGTCTGAATACTCTAAATAAAATTTCCATTGAGTATATAGGTTAAGAAGTGTCTTCTTACACACACGTTCTCACTTTTATAAATATACTAGCAAGGCGACCCGACGTTGCCCGGGATTGAATGATGATCAACAGAAAATATCACATTCCTATATTTTTATTGTCATCGAAATCTGTTAAATCACTCGGGAGGAAACTTCACATGCCTCCATGCAGTAACTTAGTCCAAAATATATGTTATTCTACATTGCACTCTAGAGAACCAACCTACTGTTTCTTTTTTTTTTAATTATTTTATATAAAATTTTTTCCCACTCAACGGTAAAAAACATTAAGAAATTTACGTGCGGGGTTTGTACCTACATACCACTTCGTGCAAAAAAATCCCCCCCAAAAACACCCCCACCCCCAAAAAACAAACAAAAAAAACAAATACAAAATAAAAACAAAACAAAATAAAAACAAAACAAAAAGAAAAAACACGTAAATTTTCAAGTCTTATAAAATTCTTTGCAGTTAATAAAAAAAAAATGAAGAAATTTACGTGCGGAGTTTGAACCTAGAGACCAAGCCATGCAAATAAATAAATAAATAAATAAATAAGAAAACGAAAACAAAGACAAGCAAAATAAAACACGCTATCAACTTACCTACAGCAGAATTTCCACGGACCGTTGTTCTATCATTGTTGCTAAGCGACGACATGAAAAAACGGCTTTACCGATAATAGATAAATTAAAATAACGGTTTCGATTATCGGTAATTATCGAGGGTAATCTGAGACAAAACTTAAATAAGATCACTCCCAGGCATATACACTAAAGTTCTGTAAATTTTAAAGAAAATCTGTTCAGCCCTTTCGGAGTCTATAAGGCACGAACTCATACAAACACACGAACAAAGTTGCGTTTATATAATTGTAGAGATAGATTACTCTTTCCATTTATATTTCCCCTTTCCTTTTTCTCTTCCATAATTTCTTTTAGTTTTCTCTCTAAATAATGATTTACTAAACAACGTTTTATTTACTGGATATTTTTCCGGTACTCACCGGAAGTTATCTGCCATAGTAAGTTCGATTTACTGTGTGTGTGTGTGTATGTGTGTGTGTGTGTGTGTGTGTCTGACGCGGTTTATCTCAGCCTACAGGCAACCCACCCAGGCAAGTAAGGTACCGAAATAAAGCGGATGTTTTAGTGATCTTTATATCCATATTTGGTGTATGGAAATGCAAAATAATAATAATAATAATAATAATAATAATAATAATAATAATAATAATAATAATAATAATAATAATAATAAATATAATAATAATAATAATAATAATAATAATAATAATAATAATAATAATAATAAATATAATAATAATAATAATAATAATAATAATAATAATAATAATAATAATAATAATAATAAATGCAAAAAATAACGATTTACTAAACAACGTTTTATTTACTGGATATTTTTCCGGTACAAGGACTCATGTTTGCCCAGCGGGGCAAACTTGGGGTCTTGTATATATATATATATATATATATATATATATATATATATATATATTTTATTCATCTCTCCTCTCTGCCTTTAATTCTTCTTCAATTCCCGTTTTCTCTTTCGATCTCTTTCTTTTTCTCCATGCATTTTTTTTTTTTTACTTTTCTTCTGTCATTCTCCAGCTACGCCTTTCTCTCCAACTAAGCGTACATCCATTTCATCATTTGCTAAAAGCGTGAGAATCTTTCACAAAACCAAGAAAGACACGTGCAATCAGGAAATGAACAAACCTTGTTCGTTTGCATTTACGACTTGTACAATCGCTAATCTAATAAAGAGGTTCGTATATCTTTGTCTCTGTTTGCATGTGAACATTTTTTTTTATTTCTGTGTGTCTGTGAATATCTCTGTATATGTTTGCTTCTCTCCACATGCACCACAATTCCTTATATCAATATGGAATTGGTAAGTTCAAATCTGAAGCAACTAATCACCCGGGAATGCACGGAGTCCAACGTAAATATTTCCTGATCAATTTGAGACGGAGAATTTTTTTCAACATATCTTAATCGATTACTTTTTTTATTACTAGTGCTATGACAACAGCATATTATTTTCCTTGTTTTGATTCTAAGATATATATATCCATTGATATCTTATATGTTTTTATGTAGAGTGATGTGGTTCTCGGTTGATTAATTGTGTCTGTGCCGGATATATACTCGAGAGTCAAAACAATGAAAAGAATATGCTGTTCTCATAGCCCTATTTATTACTATAAGTAACGTTGAGCCTGGTTAATACGAAAATGGGTATTTGGAAGTACCAAGTGCTGTATGTGCTCTTCGCTTGTTTCGATATTGTTTCCAGTCATCCTAGACTTCTCCTTATCACGGGACTCAAGCAGAGGTATGGTTGGTGATTGCGTATCACTTGCCTCACAATTACACGCGCATTACATTACATATTACTATTTTGTTAAGCAATTTTCTATTATTTGGGGGGGGGGAAGATTATCTGCGTATACTGTTTCATCTGAAAATAATAAAAATCATAATAATATCGAAGATATCGAATGAATTACTATCAAAATCCGACTAGTTCTCGTTGGCAATTCAAATTTAATTGAACTGAAAATTTTTGAATATCTCATATAGAAAAATCAAGTATTACAAGTAATGCATGAGTTATCTCCCTTTTCGGCTGACTCCAACTAAACTTGCTTTCCGTTGTTTATACTTTTTAAGCAGTAATTGTAACAAAGGGAGAAAACACATGCGTTACTTGTTATGTAACCTTTTTACTGTAAACAATGTCGTTTCTAACCATCCCATACGTGTGCGCATGCGCGTTATCGCCAATGAACGATCAAGGAGCAATCAGCAAAACAAAGTCTTTTTACATACATACGCGATCGCCAGTCTTTCATCCTGCTTATCACCGCTTTGACCCCCTCGTGCACGTTGATCTTCTGTTAATATGCATGGAATAAATTGGAGACGTTTTAGCTCTCAATGGTTTTATGTAGAAAATAATTGTTTTATAGAAGGAGAGATCAATTTACTTCTGAATACTTCTAAACATGTTTTTTATGACTTAATCTTAAGATAGTCGATCCTCCACACATTTTAGACAAATTTCACCCCTCTGGCTTCCCAACTATTATTGACCTGACATTCTTTTCTGCTCTACCGAACGCGTAATGTAATCTCCATGTCATATCAATCGACACCTGCATTCATCGTGTTTCGTCGAGGGAGCCAACCTTTGCATCTCCGACTCAATCACGCCGACTGCAGATGGGTCTATTTCTCTTTGCCGACACTGTATCCTTACATATACCATGTAATTAGGTATGTACAATTTAATGGTGAAAACTGGTAGAGCTTATGATTTTAAAAGCCGAATTATTATATGTTTTAATAATTTTCGTATTACCTTTTTGGTTGTGTTTCAAAGATTAAAGCCTAAAGTTAAACTATAAATTTGAAAAAATATACTTTTACACGTGAAAATAAGTTATAATGAAAAATGTTTTCATGGCGACTACTAAAATTCGAAAATTCAGCTAAATCTGAAATTCATTGTAAAAATCTAGTGGAGGATAAATATTAGTTTTTTTTGGAACTATTGCAAAGATAATTAGTAAAGTTATGTCTTAAGATATTAAATTAAAATAAATAAAGACACATTATTTTTACTAAAAAAATTGCTTAATTCATCCACAAAACGTGAGAGTTTAGTAACAGAAACCGATCAACACGCAATCAAAGCAAATAAGGCGATGCGCTAAATTACTTATGGAAGCTCAAAATATAAATAAATCAATTTTATTTCTAAATTTATAGAAAAATTGAAACATTAATTTCTGTATTTATTATGATTATCAAAAAGATACAGTAATTTCAGTGATCCCATTTTGTTTTAAAAAATAAGAATGTTTATTTAATTAGAATATTTGATGTATAAAATTAAGATTCTACTTTGTATTTATAAAGATTGATATTTTATTTTTAAATTAAGGTGTCTTTTACACAAATCGTATTATTGGTTAAACATTCCTAAATTCAGTGATATTCTGAAAATATTGATAAAGTCTGTTTAATCATCAGAGTACATTCCATAAAAATATTTGTAAAAAAGATGTCTATGTGTTCATGTAATTGTGTGCATATATATATATATATATATATATATATATATATATATATATATATATATATATATATATATTAAATATATATACACAGTACAACTCTTATAATTTGAACATCCGCTTCGTTCACATTAAAGGATGCTGTTCAAGTTTCGTGATAAAAAAATGTGCTGCAGTTAACTTTAATTTTCTAAGAATTAAGAAATAGTAAATGGAATTCATTGCTATATGATACTTCAAGTATATATTAAGTTGAGTTTACGATATATTGCAAGTAAGAATTGTTCAATATTATTACCAGGAACAAAACATTGAAAAATAAATTAAATCTACTCTTTCTTATTTATTACCTAAGTTATCACCTACAGAAATCATACATTTTTGTAAAATACAGTTTTTTTTATTTATTCATGAATGAATCTCATTGCAGTTTCTATTTTCATCGATTGAGCTCTCGGGCGCTGCCATTGTATTCTTGGTTCTGTAGCTTCTTTATGATTATATCTCTTCGGACTGACATTGCTTGCATATTTGTCACTAAAGTAAGGACTTTTTTCTAGAAATTGTTTTATCGTTATTTCCATGGCAAATGTTCGTCCGAACTCCAATCGCTGCCCCCCTCGTCAATCTTTCACGAAAAACACCCGTCTACCTGAAACCACTGTCAGTAATTTTCCCCACTCTTTATTTGTGCCTAAATCAAAACGTAGATTCCATGAACAAAGTTTCTTCCTTAGAAGTGCACACCTGTGGAATTCTCTTCCGTTTGCCTGTTTCCCACCTGAATACAACTTGAATATCTTCAAGTCCAGCATAAACAAATTTCTAATAAATCGCCCCTTAATTAAGATACTTTATCAAATATCCAATACTAACGAATACTACGATACTATCCTATTGATTACTGTACTCGCAATCATTATCCCCGAGTGGATTCCGGGCCGTGATAAGTGGTGACCTCCATGTAAAATAAAAGGCGCCCGACTTTTTCCAGCCGTTAAATACGCTTAAATATGATATTTTAATTTGTCCAAATTTCGTATATATTATTATAGAGTCGTGATTTCAAAAGTTAAAAAAAAATGGATTTGGATGCCGTCCACTAGAATCGAAACCGAAAGCACAACTGTAGCATTACAAGCTGATTACGTTACCACTGTACCAACATAAGACGCATATGGACTGATTAAAAATGAAAAATAAACTAAGATGAATGCAAAAAATGTATAACGATTTTTTTCAATTTTGATCTCTTTTGATCTCTTAAAAACTATTTTAACCAGCTTAAGAGCCATGAAAGAACGTTCCATAAAAAATCTAGTCATTTGAGGCCCCTAGTGCCAATCTGAGACTTTTAGTTTCGGAGGAGATGGAATTTTGAAAATATGGAGACAGACAGACAAACAGACAGACATATAGTCTTTTATATATTAGATAACGGTGCTGCTATGTAATAAAGACACATTTTTGCTTCAGCCAAACGAAAAAAAAATTTATTTAAGACAGGTTATATTAAAGTTTACAAAATATAAAGCACCATGCTCTATAACAGACACTATGCTAGCTGATGATTTGCAAGAGAATTATCATATATGCATCATTTTTGCGCGCTAACAATACAACTAATGGTGTAGTAGGAAAATACTTGTGTGAACGCGCTTCGAAACTGTATTCATACATCTGTTCTTTCTGTTAAATAATTTGTTTGTTATTCAACGCATGTTTCTTTAAAACATGGTTAATGGTGTATGAAGCATAAAAGCGATATTGTTTTTGTTTAATTATTATTAGCCTTACTCCGAAGAAGATATTCTTAAACATGTAAACAGATTGTCGTCGCAATCTACAGATTACAATCGTGCTGAAAAAGCAAACACTATTAAACATATTAACCGATTAGCGTACCTCTATACAGAAAAGAATAAGTTTTGTGTGTGGGAAAATTTTTGCATTAACTCCATGTCCATAATTTTCTTTAACATGACGATTTTTATTGGTTTTCGACTATGCTGATTGGGAAACCAACAACAACAACAACAACAACCATAATTTAATTTTTTACAAGGAGGGAGGGGCCTGCGTCAACCGGGCAACGCCAGTTAACGTGCCCTGCTAGTTTTTATAATTAAAAAGCTGAATTAATATTATTTATTTTATCATATATTTTCTTAGATTAAACCACAAATAGAAAAGTTCAAAGTTGATTAACCCAGCTTTAGTTTAATGATACCTAGAGGACATTTGAATAAAAAATGGATCAATACGTAAAAAGATTAAGTTGTTTATAATATTTTTAACGTTTCACATTATTAAGCACCGCAGACGACATGATCGATTATAGTATTTATTTTAGATGGAGATTGATTTTTCCACTATTTTATTTCAACATAATTACCGAGAGTTCATTTAGCTTTTTG
The DNA here is from genome assembly GCF_053919585.1 of Euprymna scolopes. Lineage (NCBI taxonomy): Eukaryota > Metazoa > Mollusca > Cephalopoda > Sepiida > Sepiolidae > Euprymna > Euprymna scolopes. The sequence goes on from NC_136491.1 coordinate 24,036,572, forward strand.
CCGCACAAAACATTTTTTTTTGTAAAATGATGAAGAATAGAAAAAAAAAATAATAATAAAAAATTAAAAAAAAAAACGTTAATTACACTGTCTCGATTCGTTTAGGCGTGAACAATGCAAATTTCTGAAAATTCGTATGTTTTAAAAGTGGACGTCTAAATGTAACCAATACAAAAATATCTCATCAAAATGTAAACGTTTGTTATTTTGGGTTTACATTTCTTGTACACACACACACACACACACACACACACACACACACACACACACACACACACACACACACACACACACATATATATATATATATAGTAATTTATAAAATATATATGGCGATTAAGCTACACTGAATATTCTGCGTTTCATCCACTATAGGATTCGTCAGACTTATGCGCATAAGCCTGATGAATCCTATAGTGGATGAAACGCAGAATATTCAGTGTAGCTTAATCGCCATATATATTTTATAACTTACTAACTAGCTCTACCTACGTATTGAGCACTTTTGAAGTAAATACTTAAAGTTTACGCATAAATCTATACTTTCGTATATTAAATTTATGTGAGTAAATGAAGTAGTTATATATATATATATATATATATACATATATATATATATATAAAAGAATGTAGCCATCAACAATTTTATCATTTTTTATTTTAAAATTATATTTTATAGAGGGAATTAGACCTGGAGTCTAAAGAGCAGTGTTTATTTTGATGTATTAATAAATGTTTTAATACTTTTAAAGAACAGTGCCCAGAGTACTGTAGATATATATGTATTCTAGAGCTATATTAATATTGAGTAAAAATTAATAATTGTAAATTATAAATCAGTTTCGAAGGGAAAAACAAACAAAATCAACTTGCGTGTACGATCGTTTCGTAAATGATATTCATTTTATTACAATTGACAATACGACAATAATTATTGACAATAATTTACAATGGTTTTGTCTTCGAATATACTCTTCTCATCATCAAAAAATAGGGGTGGGGAATTTAAGACACCAAAATGAAACTAGCATTTTTGTAGTAAGTAAGGCGGATATTCCTTAATGAGTTTCATTAGAAAACTTGTTTTAAGTTCAATCAGTGTATCTTCGGGCATGCTGCTGTGTCTTGCCTCCGAATAGTTGAAATACTTATATATTGAGCTTCTTGCATTAACCTCGTTAAAACTTGATTGGTTGCTTTACCTTTGAAAAATATTAACTTGAAAGACAGTATATTATAGATGTTTTGTAATAATTTAATGCCAGAGATGATTTAAAAAGAGACAATCGCCGAAGCAAACATATAAAGTTAAGACAAATAAAGTATGTTTAAGATTGTAATTCGCCATCTTTCTTCTTCTTCTTCTTCTTCTTCTTCTTCTTCTTCTTCTTCTTCAACACTCCCCCGACGACTAACTTATCATTCAGCAGACAATAGCGTCATAAAACAACAGCTAACATTCCATGATAAAAACCTACAATCGTCCCACATTAGAAATATCTTAATTAACGATACTAAAATTCGATAGCTTAAGAATTGCACACGACGGCTGAAACTACTAGATGCCATGATAATTAAAAAAAAAACTACAGCCTCTTATTAATCGAATCTAATTTAATACCGGGACAAATATACTACAGTAACTAACTATAAATAAACTAAATTAATAAAATATAAAGTAAAGAAAATCAAAATTAAAAATAAAATAATCTACCCCTACCCATCCTGCACCCACTTTTATAACCAATAAAAATAAAACTATGAATACACCCAGCCCCAATAAAGAAAACGACAACAACAACAATTGCTCCTGACGACGATCGGATTCTTCTTCTTCTTCTTCTTCTTCTTCTTCTTTCTCTCTTCTTCTATATTAATAAAGTATCCGCCTGAATTCCACTCTGGACAAAAGTACCCTGAAAATTCAATACATCTAGTCTAATAGCCACTATCGTATGTAGGTTTCGAAAATCATTTCAGACTCGTTCAGTCGTTTTAATAAAATACTACATTGCATCCTACGAGCAACACCATCACAATCACAACATCGTTAGAGGAAAGGGGTCCATATTTGTCTCTCTAAAAACGGGACCCTACTCTAATTAAGCCCTGTTTCTTAGTATTTTGTCCGAATGAAATGAATCTTTGGTCATAACTAGTTTATTATAATCAAAACATCCCATCAAAACACAAGAGTCTTTGGCCTTCTTTCTCCGTTCTACAGCATATGTTGTAGATGGCCACCATTTAGCTTTTGTTTTTTTGGGGGTCACCCTGTATTTAGTTTTACCACTGTTACCAGTAGTCACTAGAAGAAATGCTACATGTTCCACAGATTCTGCGATTAAAACACACGTAACTGGCTCATACATACATACATATATACATACACGCATACATACATACACGCATACATACATACATAAATCTAACATAATTTTTCCGATTTCCGATTCATAAATAATAAAGGGATCCTCGTCGAACTCCGTAATCTGTAAACCACACACACACACACACACACACACACACACACACACACACACACACACACACACACACACATACACACACACACATTTTGATTGGCTGGGCTCTGATAAGTCTCATATTCCGAAATCCAGTTCTTCACTTTATAAACGAAGGGTTACGAACATTAAAATTTGGCGTCACTAAGAGACATTATTTCGCCCGTCATCAAGTTTATTTAATGCATAGGTCATTTCGATCATATAAGATCGAAAAGTACAAGCGAAAGAAAATCATTGAAATAACGAGTTTACTTGCTTTCTTTTACAAAGTTTAAAACACGCTATCCCTTATAAGAATCTCCTTTGTCGTCATCGTTGACATCGTCAAAACAACATAAAAAATACACAGTTGTTACGATTTTAGGCGCTAGCCGTTAGTCATTTTAAATGTATTCACAGTAAAGTTACGATTTTAGACGCTAGAATTAAGTCAGTTTTTAAAGTATACATAATATCATTATTGCTTATAATAAAAAACAATAATAATGCTAAACCAAACTAATGTATTGTATGAATTTATTTGCCCCTTCGAAGAATGTATCCGAACCCACTCTAAAAACTCATACAACGGATACATATGCCACACCACAACAACACTCCCCTGACGACTAACTTATTATTTAGCAGAAAATAGCGTCATAAAACAACACCTAACATTCCATGATAAAAACCTACAATCGTCCCACATTAGAAATATCTTAATTAACGATACTAAAATTCGATACCTTAAGAATTGCACACGGCGGTTGAAACTACTAGATGCCATTGTAATTAAAAAAAACAAACTACAGCTGTTGTGTATTGGGTTATATTGGAGGAGATGATGTATTAAAACGTATCATGTGTTATCTAGTGAATGTAAGATATTGTTCTTTTAACAGACAGATAATAAACGTATAAATCGTATGTTGTTTAGCTAAGAGGACATGATATGGACGTGTAACTTGAATCATGTTGTATGAGACTTATCACATGGGATATTTTTATAGTTCATATGTAAGAAGAATAATATATGCTTCATACCTTTTTTCTTGAAGAGTTCTTTTAACTTCCTGTTGCTCCGTGACGAACCATGAAGATCGCTTGAGACATCTGTTCTTATTTGTGAAACCATTAAAACAACTCTTTATTTTTATAATATAAATTTATTAAAGTTGTTTCAAATGGTTTTCAGAGGATCTGCAGTTTCTACATTTTCTGTTCATACAGCTCGCTCCTAGCTGTCTGTCCACCCTTGTCTAGACGTCTCTCTGCTCTGGTGGTCAATCCTCAACTCTCTGAATCTCTCCAAAACTAACTACATCACGTGTTCTCTTACGTCACCTAAGTACGTGTCTCATACCAATCTAATCCACCTAGTTAGTTGTTTATTCAAAACCCCAAAATAAGGTTTACATATATTTTCTATTTTCACATTCTTTTTGCGATTAACACGTCAATCATTTCTTTCGCAATTTAATTGTTTATTATTCTAATCATAATAACTGTTCCAGCGACCATTCGTCGCTCAAATCAATTAATAAGAATACAATAACAATAATAGTAATGTTTTGATCATTGCTCCCGCTTGCCGCAGTTAACAGATACTACGCTATGATCACAGCCTAAAGGGTCATAACATTACACATCCTCTAATTTAATACCGGGACAAATATACTACAGTAACTAACAATAAATAAACTAAATTAATAAAATATAAAGTAAAGAAAATCCAAATTAAAAATAAAATAATCTACCCCTACCCATCCTGAACCCACTTTTATAACCAGTAAAAAATAAAACTATAAATACACCCAGCTCCAATAAAGAAAACGGCAACAATAACAATTGGTCCTGACGGTGATCGGATATACCGATTGAAAGCGCCTGTGAAAAGTATAGCCGGACAACAACTAGTGGGCGCCATAATATACAATATGCCAGCGGAAATTGAAAAGAGATCCAACAAAATCGGAAAAATGAAAAACTCAGTCGGGTTCAATCAGATGATCTGCTGCTAAATTATACAAATGTTATATATATATATATATATATATATATATATATATATATATATATATATATATTACATTTTCACCCCAAACAAGGCACGCTGCCACTTTGATGTAGGGGGCTACCATCAGGGACATAAACTACAGGGGTAATATGTAGGGAGTTGAGCAGCAAGATCTCGGTTCACGTTGCACTCGAACTTCTGCATGTCAGTACACTTGGGGAAGCAGGGACCAGGAAGGGAATTTCAAAGTCTTCTTTTCTCGGGAAGAAACTACTGGAGTAGAAGGCTATCTAACATCTAGCGATCTCTACTGTGAAGGGGTGGGATTTAGCTGCTTGTTGGGTTTTTCGAGGGCATTTCCGTCGAGGGGGTACAAATGCTTGCAGTTCGTCAGAGCATTCACCGTTAAAGTACTTGTAGAAGAGGCAGAGAAATGTAAAATTTCATCGATGGGACAGAGGCTGAAGGTTAGAATACAGTTCAGGACCTATCAGATTGGCGACTCTCTTTTTAACCTTGTCTAGGAGCGAGAGAGTAGTAGCAGATACACCAGCCCTAATATGGCAGTAATACTCTATAATGGGCGAATGGTTGCCTTATAGAAGTACAGGATACTTTCGGGCGTTAGTAGCTTTCTAGCACGGTAGAGAGAACCTACCTTCTTCTCAGTGGTCCAAGCAATACTCTCAATGTAATTGTTCCAACTCATGTTTCCTGTGAACGTTAGGCTGAGGAGTTTAAAATATGTACTTTCAGAAAAAAAGACTCTTTGGTCATTGCTATTTGTGGTAGAGAAGGTTTCTTGTAATTATTGAAGGAAACGAGTTTAGTCTTGACAGCATTGAATGTGACCATCCATTTTTGTTCCCATTCCACTAAAGATTGGCGGTCATCCTCTAGTGTTTCTGCAATTTCTTTAGATATGTGTTCATTTGTTTTCCTGTCGTGTCTGTTTATAGAGCGTGGTGTCATCAGCATATATACTCCTCTCACGGACAATTTTGTCAGGGAGATCATTTATGAATATTAGGAATAATAGAGTTCCAAGGATAGACGCCTGAGGCAGCCCCGCATTTATATCATATTGTTTAAATGTACGATCATCGAGGAAAACCTGGATTTTTCTCTTATCTAAGAAGGATTTAATTATGTGAAGTATTCTTTTAGTGATACCGTATGATCTGATTTTCCTGAGAAGACCTTTATGCCATACCCTGTCAAAAGTCTTAGATATATCTAGAGCTACCGCTCTACCCTCCCCGCTTTTTCTAGTGACTGGTACATATGGTCAGAGATTACAGTTAGGATGTTTGCTGTGGAACGGGATTGCCTAAATCCATATTGTCGGTTAGTCAGAAGTTTAGCATCTCTAAGGTGATGAACTAGAGTGTGGTTAATTATAGTCTCAAATATTTTGTCGAAAAGTTAGAGGAGGCTAATGGGGCCATAATTTACTGGGTCAGTTCTTTCGCCAGAATTCTTGAAAACTGGTACCACAGAAGCAGTTTACAGCAGTGAGGAAAGCAAGATTCATTACGGCATTTCTTGTAACGTTTGGAGAGAACTGGAGCTACTTCGGTAGAGCACTTTTTTAATAGCACAGCCGGGATGAGATCAGGAAGGGAGGAGGGAGGGTTGGCGCTGTTAAAAAGAGGGAAATTTCAGTGACGTCATATAGTCGTTAATGTAACTTTAAAAATATGAACGCAGTTAATATTCTTACTAGAAAAAAGATATATCTGTTCAGATTCAAATATAGGTTATAAAGTTACATTAACGACTATATGACGTCACTGAAAAATCCCTCTTTTTAACAGCGCCAACCCTCCTCCTCCTTTTTGAATTTCCAACGTCTTTTTCCCTTTTTCTGAAATAGAACTGCATCACACTGTGCACGTGAAACGTTTTCAAATATTTTGTACTGGTATTTTTTGTTTTCTTAATCTCATTCATCCAGAGGAAGTCTCGAAATAAAGACGAAACGTTGATGAACACATAATACGGTTTGTTCCTTTTTATTTTCTCTATTTTGTCGGAATACTATTTCCATTATTTTTATCATATCATATATATATATATATATATATATATATATATATATATATATATATATATATATTATATACAATTATTTTTTTACTATAATAATTAAATATCTACAAACACTAGTGTTTCACCCTTTCGGGAATCTTCAGTGGAGGGTGTCTCGATTAATACCAGTCGAACGATTCGAACCCCGCAACACGAGACATCTCCTGCTCGATTAGCGAAGACCTAATCAATTCGGCTATTATTAACCGCGTGAAATAACGTTGAATTTAAACATTTTAATTTTAAATGTTCGTTTACGCCAGTCAGACAGTGATCTAATCGTTATACGATGATCTATGCACACACACACACACACACACACACATATATATATATATATATATATATATATATATATATATATATATAAATATATAAATATATATATATATGTGTGTGTGTGTGTCTGTGTCTGTGTGTGCGTGCGTACTAGCACGATGACATTGTCCGAGATTGAATGAAGATCAATAAATGTTCCACGTCCCCGTAATTTTATTGCCATCGAAATTGAAGAAAGCGGTTAATTGCCTGCTCTAGTTAGGGACCACTCTCCCGCAGTCTACCGGGTAGAAAGTTTCAGTGATATCATCTTAACTATATTGTAGTTTACAATGCACTATGGATTATCTACTGCTGATTTTATAAAATTATCTGTAAATAATGGCTTCACTTAAAGTTTAAAATGCAAAAGTCAAGTATAATTGTTTCACTGTGCTCTAAACAAAAACATTAATTTCGAACGTGCATTTTGACTTATCGAATATCGAACTGTTGATTTTACGAAATTGTTTATACATTATCACTTGAATTAAAGTTGATTGTACAAAAGTCAGTCATCATGGTTCAATTGTGTTCTAAAAACATTTCGAACGCGCCCCTGTCATATAAAAGAATCTACAATTTATTTTATAGGCTGAGCTTTTCTGCTTGTGTGGTGATAAACTTTTTCAAACGCATTTATAATGTTAGATTAAAAAAAAAAAAAAAACGTGGTAAACTGAATCAAAATACTTTCGTGTGAAATACAAAAAATAAATCGGCCCAGCCGTTTCCAAGTCCATAGGGAACTATCTCTCTATCTCACACACAAAGTTCTATTTATGTAATAGTATATACATACACACATACACACACACATATATATATGCGTGTGTGTGAATGTATAAATGTGTATTTGCGTGTGTTCTCAACTTATATACTCAACGAAGTTTTGATCTACAGACATGAAATTTGCTATATAGGGTATTCAGATATGTGGAAAACTTTTAAATCGGTTTTCATTCGACAAAAAAGGTCTGCCAAGAGGTAAAAATTGAAAAATTGATACGTATAGGTCAAGGGATTTGTATCTGTTTTTCAACTGTTTTACGCATTCACATGCGTGTCGTATGACAGATTACTTATGTTAAGAATGAATAGGTTTAAAAAACAATTTTGTAAAGATCGTGTAAAGCTGTCCTAATGGTTATCGTACTTGATTCACTGTCTTTAGGTTTAGTTTTCGATCTTAGCTAGAGTATTTTTTTACTAACAAAAACTAAACTATTTAAGGAAAAAAAAAGACAATACTCGCATGCGCATGTCTCAGTTTTTTCCGTTGTTTTATCATTTTATTTTATTTTTTAAGGAATTCATCATCACATTAAATACCTTCGGTATTTCTGTATATAATAAATAATAATTCTGTGTTAATTAAAATATAATATGCCTGCATATTTTACGACCGGGCAACGCCGAACGGCCTGCTAGTTTTTAACATTTGTATATTTTCACTGATTTAATTTGAAAATTATTTGAGTTCTTGTAGGAATTTCAGCAAAGAAATCCTTTGTCCAACAGTTAATCATTAACATCCAATATTGTCATCACACGTTCGACATTAATTTGAACTTTTCGAGATTCGATAGAAATAAAAAAAAAATAATAAAAGAAAAAATAATTGATCGATTTTTTTTGTCGTTGGCTTTTCTTTATTTTCCTTCCTCATTAGTTTTGCGTCTTTGCTTTTACGGACAGAAAGCACTTTATTCCTATTGGGACTGGAACTAGGCAGAGTTTTAGATTGTACATATTTACAAATTACTTTCTCATCATTTTCCGTTCGTTTATTCCATGGGATTTGTGTTGTGGCTTACGCGTTCAAAAAAGGCGTGCGGTTTTTTGCTGTCTTTTTACTGCTGCTACATTATTTTGTCTCGATCAAATTGTCACATCTCATGGTTTAATTAAAGAATTAAAACAGATCAACCTTCCCCGTTGGGATTATATATTTAGTAAATAGCGTTAACAAACATTATCACCCAGGTACAGTGTTTATATAATACAACAATGAGGTGTAATGTACGCTGTGGTGTTCTTTGATTCCACGATTCGTCCGCCTTATCAATTGATCGTATTTTTCTAGTTTCAGTTGTTATGCGATAGCTGAAATTTCCATCTTTCACTGCTTGTGTCGTTGTATAAGTGTAGAACTATGCCAATCCCTACAACTGTCAATACTTAAGCTTGTATGCATATGATTTCCTTTTCGTTTTTCGTTTTGGTGGTGTCGGTTTTCGCTTTCCTATTGGTGATCGGCGAGGACGCGAGCACTGGTTTATAAGTATATACAAAAAAAAATAAATAAATAAAAAACAAAAACAAAACGAAATTACACAGACTCCCAAGAAAAAATTCAGAAACATTGTTTATCAACCAGTTGCTCTGTGTGTACATGTGACACCGTCGCAGAAAGAGACCCATACGCGCGAGAATCAATATCTCAGTTGAGTCTCGGCTTCGCTGAATCCTGATATAATCATCCTGTCGGGGGTTATCATTTCCATTAGTTCATCTAATCATCTGCTCGGTTCCTGCCCGACTTTGTTGCTCCAATCTGTTCGATCTAATCGAATTTACCTTAAACTGCCATCCGACTCTCAAATATATTTAGTTTCGACCGGAAATCCTAAGTTCGGTATTTTGTCTTAATCACCGCTCCTTGCTGGTAAATAAAAATAAATTACTTTCGCTCTCATCCTCTGAAACATACCAAGCTGACTACCCAGCTTACTTCCGATCGTTTTTGTGCGCCTTGCTGAATCATTTCTTCTCATTGTCAGGTTTTTATACGAGGGGGATAATCAATAGTGTTACATAAGTATTCGATATTATAAAGGATTAGTGCAAAGGTTTTGGATTTTAACGCTACCTTCGGTGTTTTATCAGTTACAAGCAGGATCCGTTAATCGGCGTTGCCCGATGGAAGCATGTCTCACCCTCGTGAAAAGTTTAAGTATGGCTGTTGTTGGTATTGTCAAACACCCAACCACTCAAACCCCAACCTCCTCATGTTAAGAACGGCTTTTTGAACAGACACTCTGAACATCCTCATCGTAGGGATGGCTTTTTACATAGACACTCCCAACCTGCCCCTGTTAGGAACGGATGTCAGAATAGACACCTCATTTTGTGGGGGGTGAGGATTGTCAAAATATCTGCTTCAAATTTACTCTTGATAATCGTTGTCATGATCCTCACGCGCAAATGCTATAAACCAACCATAGAATTTTGGGTGCCTAATGTCGGTCGGAAAAAATGTAAATGTTTTGGGTGTGCAGTGTCGGTCGAAAAAAATGTAAATGTTGGGTACTTATGTATTTTTTGTTACCGTGCTGAAATAATGTTATTATTTTGAAAGCCATTCTGAACATGTTAGCGGAGAGTGTTTTGTAAGTAATCCGTATTTGTAAGATACCCGTGTTGACCTTTAAGATCCTCTTTTAGTTATAGGGTGTGCGTCGATTAAGAAAGAAAAAAAAAAACTGTAAAAAAAGAAAGAAAAGGGAACGTCAGTGACTACATTGCCCGAAAACTTCTATTAAATATTAGTCTTTTTTATAACGCAAATAGGTAACAAATACGTATGCAAGCCAAAATTCATTTTAGTTTTTTTTTTTAACAATTTCGCTACTGTAGTTCCTATAAAACTTTTTTTTTACTTATAAGGTTTCAGTAAAGATCACGTGATCAAAATGTAAGAAAAAGTTCTGTAAAGACATTAAAAATAGTTTTATATTGTTTTTGTTAAATATTAATTAATAAATTTTTAAATTGGGGGTTATTCGATTTAAATTTTCTTTAGTAATTTTCTTGAAATATTCGTGTTGACTTTTAACTGGAAAACATTTTCTTCTTTGACTTGAATTTATTTTTTTTTTAACTTATTCCCTCCTCATAAATCAAACTTATTTTTAAAATAGAAAATTTGATGTACACATTACACTTTCTATCAGATAAAAATTCTCTTCTATGAGAAGAGTATTTAATAACCTTGATTTAACCCAAGAGGATTTTTTATTCTAATAGTAAAAAATAAATTTATATTGATAAATATTCGAAAAACTACCTATTCGCATACAATGATAATGTGTTTTTTATATGTAAAAGCAAATAGTTCACAAATAACGTAGGTAATCGATAATGATTTTTTTTATCCGAAAAAACACTTTTTTTGCGGACAATGTAAATGCGATCTTGGTTGTCCTGACTCTTTTGCCTCCCAATTTTTCGTCTGGTAAATTTTTAATCATGTGATTACGCTGAACCGACAATAAAAGAAACCGTTTAATTAATTGCCGCTTGTTATGAATTTAGCTGAACACGATATTAAAAAAATAACCTTTTTGGTACTTATGCACTTATGCATTTATGTTACTGGGCTGGCGGGTGTTTTATAACTATTCTGTACTTTCACGTAAAAACTTAATAAACAAAAAAGATATTGTAATACGTGAAGATATATTATCATTTTATTATATATATATATATATATTATATATATATATATATATATATATATATATATATATATATATATAGGGAGGGATTGGCTTAGCGAGCATGCACTTATGTTACCGAACTGGCGTGTGTATTATAACTACTCTGTACTCCCACCTAACAATTTAATAAAAAAAAAAAATGCAAAACTTGAATTTAATTTGAAAATACTATTTTCAGAAAGTAGCGCGGTAACATAAGTGCATAAGCACCACTTAATTTTACATATTTCATTTCCAAACGACCCTTTGAATTAATTCATAATGATTTAAATTTAAAGTGTTGTGTAATGATTTCTAAAAATATAAATGCTAAAATATAATGAACTTTTAGTCATGGTTACATTTATTTATTTATTGTATTTTTTTAGAATAACCTATTAAATTTCAATCATTGCGAATTTATTCAAACGGTCCTTAGGAAATGAAATATGTAAAATTCTGTGGTGCGTACCGCACTTTTTTTGTAAATAGTATTTTCAAGTTATTCAAGTTTTACAATACCTTTGTTGTTTTATCAAATTGTTAGGTGAAAGTACATAATAGTTTGAATACACCCGCCAGTTCGGTAAGATAACCTAAATGCACGCAACTTAAAATAAAGATGTTTTTTGTTATGAATTTAACTAAACGGTCTTATATCTCGCTAAGTCCCCCCTCCAAAATATATGTAATATAATGATTATATATGTATAAAATCAAGTTTTACGATACCTTTTTTGTTTACTAAATTGTTAGGTGAAAGTACATAATAGTTACAAGACAGCCTGCAGCCAGGTAACATAATTGCCTAAATACCAGTAAAGTGCTGTTTCTTATCGTATTCAGTTAGATCCATAACAAGCGACACAAGGTTTCAACGAAAATGTTGTGTCTGTATAAAATAAAAAAGTGTAATCTTTTTCCAAAAGGTGTTAAGTGCAAAACAGATATAAGCTCCTCTCTCTGTCTCTGCGTATATCTCTCTATCTGTCTCTCTCTTTCTCTCTCGTTCGTTACCGTGCTCGCAAACTCGCCAATAGATTCACAATTAAGCAAACGATAAATGTAAGTTACGTGTTAGGAAAAAGATAATCGATTTTATTTTAGGAGTGTAATAGTTTCACTATAAAACAGTAAAAGTTAAGAGCTTTAAAGCGGAATAATTTCGTGGATTATGCGCACTATTTTAAAGCAACGTAAAGCAAATAAAAAGTATGTTCAAATGAAAAGAAAACAGATATGTGTGTCTCTCTCTCGGCCGTTACCGTGCTTGAAAACGCATTAATGGATTCACAATTAAGCCAACGATAAAGATAACACATGTTAAGAAGAAGATAATGTATTTTATTTTTGGAGTGTAATATTTTCATAAATAAACAATAAAATGTAAGAGTTCCTCAGCGGAAAAATGTCTTGAATTATATAAATATAACGTAAGAATATTGTGTACGTACAGAAATCGTGGCGTGATTCAGTTTAGAGCTATTTGTTTAATGGCGGAATAACCAAATAAGGGAATTATAGAATGTATGATTCTCAGCCAATTAGATGAGCCATATTTATTAAGGGGAGAAATCGTTATTTCTGTATATCGGAGGTGGTAATAATAAGCGATTGTGTAAAAACATCAGTAGTCAGTTAATGGCGGAGAAGACCCAAGATAGTAAAAAATAGAATAAATGGACGCGGTGTAGAATGGGGTCGTAAGAGGACTTGTGTAAGTGCAGGTGAAAATCTAGCTACTTCCTCTATAGGTAATGAAGATGATGAACATGGCGCTCTTCGAAATGAATGCATAGTTTTAATATTACGTATTAATATGTATGTAATTGTGTTATATAGTTAAATAAGGTAGTGGTTAATGTCGTTTACACAATAATTTTTTATATGCCATCTGTTATTATCAAATAAATTTTTATGTGCCATCTGTTGTTAATAAGCTACAGTAGTTTCCTCCAAAGAGGGAAAATTGCGCCTCTTTTATTATATATAATATTTATAGCATACATGTATACATGTATTTAACTATTTTAAGATTTTATTTATTTGGACATGCTATTAAATTATATTTCCCTGAATATTTTAGAATTTTTTTCTTTAGATTGTATTTATTGTATATTTTATAAAACTATATTTATGTTGATATATTAGTAAATAATATTTCCCGTATTATAAGCTTTTATTTATTTTAATGAGTTGTATATGGCATTTACTTGGATATTTTATTAGGCTTTATTTACTTCAATATTTTATTTGATTGAATTCATGTGCATATTTGATTAGATTCTATTTATTTTACATTGTATTTATTTTACTTCGTCAATTGCAGTTGCGTTTATAATTTATACAAGGATCGTTCCAAAGGTCAAGCCTCCTATTTTTTGACTGAAAAGGTTAAAAAGCTATGAAGATGAGAATGGCACTATAAAAAAGAGTGACCTTTTGTGGCCCAGAATTTATTTTTTCTGACATAGTAACCACCATTCCCAATGTACTTTTATTTGCAATGAACGATAAATGTGCATGGGCGTCCGGGGCGAGTTTTGTCATACGAGGATCGTTCCTTGTATGACAAAACGCAAAACCGTTGAAGGGCTACGATGACGGGAGTTGTGCTGTTAAAACAAACGACCTTCAGAATTTATTTTTAGTCACGTTCTATAAGTCACTCCGTCGGTCGGTCAGTCGGTCGGTCTGTCGGTCGGTCTGTCGGTCGGTCGGTCGGTCGGTCTGTCCGTAACACTTTTGTGCTTAGCATTTTTGGTTAAGATCAAATGTCTGTTGTTTATAGATGCTGTTCTTAGCTTTTTAAGCTTTCCTTGGTCTTTTAGCCAAGATCAAAGTGTAGCATCTGTTCTGGCAGATACTGCACTTAAGATAATTTGTACCAGTCAATGGAGGGGAAACCCTCTATACTGGGACAATTATTATTTTTGGTAACCAGAGTGACCCCTTTTAGGGGAGCTGGTTTTTACCTCACATTAAAAACGGCCTTGTCCCTAATTTGCTCAGTGGGGGAGCAAATAAATACCATCTGTTCTGGCAGATACTGCACTTAAGATGATTTGTGCCAGTCAATGGAGGGGAAGCCCTCTATACTGGGACAATTATTATTATTTTTGGTCCCAACCAGAGTGCCCCTTTTGCTTTTTTTTTGGGGGGGGAGCTGGTTTATCCCCACATTAAAAACGACCTGGTGTCACATTTTGCTTTAGTGGGAAAGCAAATAAATAATAATAGAAAAGATGGGTTTTAATATGAATATCAATACACACAAAAGAAAACGAATTTATAGGAGTATAGATATGTGTGTGTATGTGTGTGTGTGTGTGTGTACGCGCATAGAAATAAATCGATATAGATGTAACGAATAAAATGCTAGGTATAACTCAATATTAAGTGTCAGTCTTCTTGTGGTTGAAGGTTAAATCCTCTGTGCGATATATACGAAAATTAGAATTGGTAATTACTTATGAATTCTACAATTTTCATTGTTGTTGGAACTTGCATCAAATAAAGAGCTCAACTCGAAATTTCTGTCCCCAATAAGATACACGTGAAGAACGTCAAAGGTTACACTGTTACCAAAACGTTGTGCAAATGACACTCAACATGAGAACAGTTGTCTGGAATAATAATTATCAATCCATATCTACAAAAAAATCACAAAGAAGATTTTTTTTTTCTGTCGTTCTTATGTTTGATACAGAGTTTTCACTAGTCTGTCAAGCTTAATTTTGAAATATCACTTCTTTTCAATCTGTCACGAATATGCGTGAATATAATTTTATCAGTCTGTCAGTAATAAGTTCGGAATAAAATATTTATTTATCTGTCGATCTAAAGTTTCAAATGATATTCCTGTGACACTAATGTTTGAAATTTCATTGGTCTGTCACGATTGAGTAAATATCATTTAAATCACTTGACGCGTACATTGATTTGACGTATCTGGAAATTCCTGTTCTTATTCTACTTTTTTACATGGGAGTCACCACTTATCAAGGTCCGGAAGCAACTCGGGGATAAGCGTTATTGCGTGTACAATAGTCAATGGGATAATATCGTAGTCATCGTTAGTAATGGAGATTTGATAAAGTGTCTTACTTAAGGGGGCGGTTTATCAGGAATTTGTTTATGTTGGACTTGAAGACATCCAAGTTGTAGTCAGGTGAGAAACAGGCAAACACAAGAGAGTTCCACAGGCGTGTACTACTAAGAAAGAAGCTTTGTTCGTGGAATCTACGTTTTGATTTAGGCACAGATAAAGAATGGGGAAAATATAAGCTTTAATTTTCCTAACTCCGTTACGAATAACGTGAACGAATAGAACTGATTTCTCTTAATGGCCGTTGTAGGCCGATTCTGTCATATCGGAATATTATTCAAAGTGAAAACATAATATGATGTCTTTTTCCCCCTTTCTTTCAAATAAAAGGCAAACATAACAGTAAAACTAAGAGAAAACTTAATTTCCTATTTAACAAAATAGACAAAAAAATGTCCATTTCATTCAGGCCAACATTGAATAATTAAAAAAATGGCTTAATAAACATTAAACATTACTTTAAAAGGAGTTTGAAAAAGAGTCCTAATTAGCCATTAATGTAGAATAATGTACAACTCATGGAACAAATTTAAAACTGGATTAAATTGCAACTGACGTAATCTAATGGATGGTAGGCACGTTTTCTAAGTTTGTTAATATTAAAGGGATCTGTGGAAATTCCACGGATACATTCTTACACATTGTGTTTACAAAAGACTAACTTTACAAAAGGGACTTAACTGGTGTTTATTTCTCTGTTATTTTTCCGTTTTCTGTTCCTCTCTCCACCAACGCTGACGATTTGTATTGAATTCATATCAGCCACACATGTCTGGTTCAATACAATGAAACCGCTGGTTCGTCTTTGGAATATGCATGTATAGTTTTTAAATTAATATTTGTATTTCAGCTCTCACATTCGCGATCGATCACTTTATTGATTTCTTTTTATTGCATTAAGTGATCGATCGCGAATGTATATATATATATATATATATATATAATTCCTCCAATTATCTCCCTTTCATTAGTTCATTCTGTCTGTTTGACATGAGTTATTTTTTGACGAAGGCGGTGAATTGGTAGCAACAATAGTCATTGAAGCGATGTGGTTGCTATGGAAAACAGTCAGAAAAAACGTCGCACAGCTCCTTACGTTTGTTTTACGATTTTGAACACCAGTAAATTCATCATCAGTTATTTTTTACTAAACGAAAACTTTGTTCCACAATATAGCTGAGAAAGTGATCTATAAACTGTAATGATTGTTTGAAATTTGGTCAAACAATAAGCGAGCAGTGAAGCTTTAAAAAAGTTCTAAATGACCCAAACTCTCACTTAACCATTTATTCAAAAACTACCGTGTTTTAATGATTATCATTTTGTTATAATTTTTCGTATACACGCAATAGTTTTGTCGATAGTAAAATTATAATTTCAACTCAATCCACTTTTATAAAAGTGGAAATCTTCAAAAAATATTTTCATTAATTTTTAGTAGAAATGTATTGAAACTTCCGATTTAAACTTTATGGATTGATTTTGCTCGGATATATACGAAGTTATAATCACGAAAAAACCTAAAGTCAAAGAGAAAGTCAGTCTTACACATGTTTTGTTGAATAGCGAAAATTAAACTTATTAGACAGCTACTTCTCGTCTTTCTCGAAGATCTGTTGTTATTTTTAGCGACATTAACTTTTGAAACGTTGCTTTTAGTATTTAATTTCGCTACTTTAGCGGTGAGGAAGTTACCTGCCCTTTGTTTGTTTATAAACGAGCCGCCCTTTTTAAATTAAAGAAAAACATTAAAATACATTTACGTGCATAAAAAGTTATTCATGTTTCTGGCTATAAGCCGTCACCAGGATTACTAAACCTTTTGGCAAAGATCGAAACCGTGACTACACAGTAGGCAATATATATATATATATATATATATATATATATATATATATATATATATATATATATATATATATATATGTATGTATGTATATATACTAGCATTTTAGCCTGGCGTTGCCCGGGTGTTTGGAGGTGTATGTTGAGCAACAAAAAAAAAAGCGGTCAATTATTTTTAACTTTAACCCCCATTATGACCCCTTAACTTTTATTGTTTTGGACTCAAATCAAGTTATTAAGTTAGATCCATGTCCAAAGAACCTATGTCTAAAATTTCAAGTGTTTACACCCAAAATTGGCGGAGGAGTTTGGTAGAGATCTCCAAGGTCAAATGACCCCTTAACAGTCAAATTTCTGATCGAAAACCGATTACAAAGATTTTCCCAAATCACACTACCTATATATTAAATTTCGAGTCTGTAGACTGAAAATTGACAGATTTATTGCGCAAGGAAATGTACATAGACAGACAGATACACGCAGACACTTCTACTTTTATAGATATATATGGCATGGGAGCATGGCGTTGCCCGGTTGTTTGGAGGTGTATGCTGAGCAAAAAAAAAAAAAAAAAAAAAAAACGGTAATTTTTTAAAAATTTGACCCCTATTATGACCCTTTAACATTTATTGTTTGGGGCTCAACTCAAGTTATAAAGTTAGATCGATGTCCAAGGAACCTATATCTAAAATTTTAAGAGTTTAGACCCAAAATTCTCGGAGGAGTTTGGTAGATTCTCAAAGGTCAAATCGTTGAACTTTGACGCCTTAATCGACAAATTTCTGGTCGAAAACCAATCACAAAGATTTTCCCAAATCTCAGTATCCTGTATATCAACTTCCGAGACTGTAAACTAAAAATTGACAGAGTTATTGCGCAGGGAAATGTACACAGACAGACAAACAGACAGACACGTTCACTTTTATAGATATACTAGGATGGGTGCCCGGCGTTGCCCGGGTGGTATGCTGAGCAAAAAAAAAAAGGTCAATTTTTTTAACTTTACCCCTATTATGACCTCTTAAAATTTTTTTTTTTGAGGTCACATTAAGTTACTAAGTAAGATCCATGTCTAAGGAAGCTATATCTAAAATTTCAAGTGTTTAGACCCAAAATTGTCAGAGGAGTTTGGTAGAGTTCTCAAAAGTCAAATTGTTATACTTTGACACCTTAATCGCCAAATTTCTGGCCGAAAACCGATCACTTCGATTTTCCCAAATCTCAGTACCCTGTATATCAAATTTCGAGTCTGTAGACTAAAAATTGACAGAGTTATTGCGTAGGGAAATGTACACAGACAGACAGTCAGACAGACAGACACACAGACAGACACATAGACACGTTGTCCGGGTTTTTGGAGGTGTATGCTGAGCAAAAAGAAAAAGAAAACAAATAAAACGGTCAATTTTTTAAACTGGACCCCTATTATGACCCCTTAAAATTTATTGTTTTATGCTCAAATCAAGTTATTAAGTTAGATCCATGTCCAATGCACCTATATCTAAAATGTCAAGTGTTTAGACCGAAAATTGTCGGAGGAGTTTGGTAGAGTTCTCAAAGGTCAAATCGTTGAACTTTGACCCCTTAATCGCCAATTTTCTGGCCAAAAATCGATCACAAAGATTTTTCCAAATCTCAGTAAACTGTATATCAAATTTCGAGTCTGCAGACTGAAAATTGACATTTATTACGACGGAAAATGTACACAGACACACAGACACGTTCACTTTTATAGATATATAGATTTATATATGTATATATAAATGTGTGTGTATGTGTGCTTGTGTGTGTAATATATATTAGTGTATATATATGTGTGTATATATATGTGCATATATATATATATACAGAGAGTGAGAGAGAAAGAGAGAGAGAGTGTGTGTGTGTTTGTGTGTGTGTGTGTGTGTGTGTGAGAGAGAGAGATAGAAAGAGAGAGAGAGAGAGTTTTACCTGTCTTTGTGCCTCGGGCGGACTTTTTGTCCAACCATCTCCTGCGACGTCCGACTATTTTAAACTTAATAAGTTCCGAAGTTTTTAATTATTATCACTGCTTGCATTCTAATATCTAAATAGATTTAATTAAATCCACCAACAGAATACTCACCTTATTTTTCTGCTTTCTTAATTCTTCGTATTGTTCCTATAATCATAGGACATTTTTCAGTTGATAATGACCTAAATAAACCATATTGTTTCTAGCCGACAAAAAACTTATCCTGTTTTAACTCCAATCTAGCCTTATAATAATCACACACACACACACACACACACACACACACACACACACACAAATATATATATATATATATATATATATATATATATATATATACATTGCGTGCCAAATTATTAACAAGATAACATTTTTTACCAGTTTCAGAAATTTACCAGCAGTTTCGTATCAAAAGATTTGGAAACGCTTGCAATGCTGAGCTGCACGTACTGTAAAATTTCCGTACTGTTCCGCGCAATGTAAACAACTTGCCATCGTAATTTGCTGCATTCACGGTATTTCAGGTGTGTCAAATTATTGACAAGGCAGATTGTTTCGTCAATAAAATGGGTTGTAAAGGCGGTTTGAGTAGTTCTGAAAAGAGTACTATTACAGAGCAGCTAGCAAAAGGTAAAACTACCGTCGAAATATCGAAATGATAGGAAGGTACCATCAAACTGTAAATAACTTTGTCAAGAACCCTACAAAGTTAGGTAAGAGAGCTGATAAAGGTAAATCTAGAGTTGTTTCATGCCTTTCTCTACTCCAAATTAAACGTAAAGTTGTTAAAAATCTGTGCAGACAAGTCAAGAAGTCTTTGACCAAGCCGGATTGAAGAATGTCTCAAAAAGTACTCGATGTCGCCTTCTGGAAGAAGTAGCAAAGTCTGTTAAGCCTGTAATAAAGCCTCCATTAAAGCAACATCACATACAAAACCGATTGAAATGGGCAGAGGACAACATGAAAACGGATTTTGCCAAAGTGTTGTTCACGGATGAAGTGTGTTTCACTCTTGATGGCCCAGATGGTTAGGACAAGAGATGGGTCCTAGATGGACAACATCTTCATCAGCGTTTAAGGTGCCAACAATAGTGGTGGTGAGATAATGATTTGAGCTGGGTTTATCGGAGGTACTTTGAGATTGCCCATGGAGGGTCCCAGAAGGCGCAAAAATGACGTCAAATACTATATAGCTTATCTGAAGGTGCACTTTGAACCATGACTGAAAAAGCAAAGGTTGACGTTCAGAAGGACCATTATTTTTAAGCAGGATAATGCTCCCTCGCACGCAGCAAGCAAAAGCATAGAGTATTTGAAACAACTGGGTTTCTCTGGGCTACGGAAGATGGAGTGGCCTGCGAATTCACCAGATTTGAACCCAATTGAAAACCTTTGGAGTATCATGAAGCGACTCCTCTATGCAAGTAGACGCCAATTTAAGAGCAAAGATGAGTTTTGAGATGCTCTCCAAGAGGTATCGCGAGGAATAACTGTTGACGAAATCACAAATTTGACTAATTCTGTCGACCAACGTCTTTTACAAGTCATTCATAAAAAAGGATCGCATATTCCCTACTAATTATGTCAACGTAGAAATTACTATGTAGTTATTGTGTTCTAAGCATTTTTCCTAGTTCACTTAATGTTTGAAAATTATTTCAATGATCAAGTTATGGGTATATTGTGTTTTTTTCTCAACCTCGTTAATAACTTAACACACTGAAATTAACAGATATTCCTGTCTTCTGCCATAGTTTCACTAATACTGCTTTAAGTACTTTTATTTTTTGACTGAAGTAACTGAATAGTATTGTAAGCAATTTCTCAAAGTTTCATGGATTTTTATTCCGTTGTTCCTTAAGTATTTAAAAATGTAAACTCGTTAATAATTTGATACGCAGTATATATATATATATATATATATATATATATATATATATATATATATATATAAAGGGAATTAGAACAACAGTCTAGAGAGCAGAGTTTATTTTAATGTATTAGTAAATTCATTAATAGAATTAAAATAAAATAAAAGAAAACGGTGCTTGTTGTAATGTAGATATATAATAAGCTCGATATGTATATATATATATCATAGAGTTATTTTAATATTGAGTAAGATGATTGATAATTTATAATTAAAATTAAAAATTACAGATTGGGTTCATAAGGAAGAACAAACAAAATCAATAAATTGCACGATCGTTTCGGAAACGATGTTTTTATTGAGATAGACAATAAGTCTTGGACAATAATTTTATCATTTGTTTTTTTAAACAAAGTCTCCTCATCAGCATCAGAGAATTTCGCAGTCACACACCCGTTCTCCTGATCTGGCGACATGCACGTTGTGAACCATTGCCTTATCTTGCAGAAGGAGTATACAAGATGCCTTCAATAAAATTCCAGATTTGTTCGTATGGGCATTTTAATTGATATCACATACAAAAAAAACCTCTAGTTCCCTTCAAAGTAATCTCCTCCGGCTGTGATGCACTTGTATCATCTCAACTTCTGGAAGGCCTCGTGGAAGTCCTTATGTGGGAGTGTGTCAATGATCTTTGTCACAGCCTCTTGTATCTCCATAATTGTCTCATAACGACAGCCTCTAATGTTTTCCTTGAGCTTAGGAAATAACCAAAAGTCACAAGGAGCAAGGTCTGGACTATAGGAAGGGTGAGGAACTGTCTTGGTGCATACCTTGATCAAATATTCTGTGACAATGATGGATTGTGGACTGGTGCAAATCTTCTGCGTCTTCAGTTCATCGTGAATAATTGTGTCTATTGTCCCACACTGACATCAAACTGCACACTTATTGTCTCTATAGACACAATACGGTCCTTATCCATGAAATTCTTTATTTGGCCAATCAGCTCTGGTGTTTTGACTTCCTTACTCGTCCCACACCTCTCACCATCCCTCACAAACTCCCCGCCTTCCTTGAATCTCGTATGCCACTCAATAACTGATACTCAATTCATAAAAGATAGTCAAAAAGTAGTCTGAAGCATTCCATATCTTCTGTAACATTTTTTTCCCAAAAAGAATTTTATTGCATATCGTTCTTCACATCCAGATTGCATTTTTGAAATTTACCAGCTGTGACAATCAGACTTTAGTAGGATGTATTCCAATTTCTACTTTTCATTTGAACTTAGAATCATAAAAAATTGCCAGTCTTCACATAAGATGTATAGCAATAACATATGGAATTTTCAATAGTCTACAAACCATTTTAAATGTCTGTTCAAAAAATGTCTGGAAACTTATTGAAGACAACTCGTAACTTTGCTGACCTTGCCCCATTCTTTAATTTTTCAAGTGTTCCTTAATTTCCCCCATAGTAAAGCTAAATAGGCTTCTGTAATTATGGTACCCTTTGCCACGAAACCTTTCATCACTACTCGTCCCAGAAAACTGCAACCATGACCTTACTAGCGACGGGATGCATCCTTGCCTACTTTGGTGTTGGTGAATACAGGTGATTCTACTGAATTTAATCGACCATAGTGATAGACGTAGGTTTCATCTTGTGAAATCAGTCGTTTGAAACTTTGTGTCAACCTCTATCCTCGAGCACTTTAGACGTCCTCACTTCCTGAAAGATAGCTACTTAAAATTCATATGGTAGGCACCTTATGCATGTGCAAATGATCATGAACTATAGTTTCTATAAACTCTACATAAATCCCATCCTTTTGAGCTATGTAATGAAAAGTCACACGTCGATCAACTTGACTGACACATGTATCATCAATTGAGGCGATCCGGTCTGGAAGCTGTTTCGGTCATGTTTGAATTCAGCGTCTTATAAGATCATATGATTCGATGCCTCCGTTCAGTCTCGAAAATCAAACAATATCCCCTGTAGGGGCAGCTGCACATGTAATTATGAGGCAAGGACTGTGCAATCTCCAACCACACCTCTCCTGAATCGGTACTTCTTGAGTCCAATGGCAAGAAGTCCAGTACGACTAAAAATAACGCCGAGATAAGCGGAGAGCACACAGAGCTGCTGGAAGTCCCAAATAGGTACCCACTTAGTACTGAGCTAGTTCAACGTTGATTAACTTCAGTGATCTAGCGGGAACCAGTGTGTCAACATGATTACGCCGTACACAAATCATATGATGCGGCATTTTTTTCATTTCATCAAAAATTTCATGTGGCGTGTGTCCTTTCAAAGACAAAATGCTGGATCACTGCATGACACTCAACAGTCCCCATTTCACACCTGGCTCAGACAAAACACCTGTAAATCAGAAACAGATCATTACAAGACACACAGCAGGCTCACTTTTACATGTGATTGGATTCAAAACCCTGTATAAAATTTCAGCTATATCAGAAAAATAGAAGTGCGTAAGAGCATTCCTTATTAAACGCCCGATTATATATATATATATATATATATATATATATATATATATATATATATATATATATATATATATATATATATATACAGGGTGTCCCCCAAAAAGCTGATTGCTAAAATAAATTCATAACTTTCTTAATTTTTTATATTTTTCTTTTATTTTTCAGATCATCCAGAGTAACCCTTCCAAGGTCATCATGAGTCGTTACACTACCGAGGAGCGGATATTTATCGTAGAGTCGTATTTTCGGTTGAACGAGTCAATATCTGAAACTCAAAGAGAATTTCGACGAAACGTCAGCACAAGAAATTCCCCTACTCCCAATGCAATAAAAGCTATGGTGGCTCGATTTCATAAGCAAGGGTCTGTATGTGACTTCCCTAAATCTGGTAGACCCCGTACGGCAAGAAGTGATGAGAATCGTAGAGAGTATGGCTGAGGATCAATCCACATCACTAAGAAGGAGATCAACTCAAATTGGGGTCTCTTGATCATTTCTTCACAGAATGCTTTAAGAAGAGGGCAAATTTCCATATAAAATTCAATTGGTGCAAGAACTTTAACCAAACGATCCGGAAAAAAACGCTGGAATATGCCATGCAATTCCAAGATTTGGCCAATGGGGATAAAAATTTTCGCAAAAAAAAAAAAAACTCATCTCATTCTGTCCGATGAGGCCCATTTTCATCTGAATGGCAAAATTGCAGGATTTGGGGATTAGAAAATCCCCACGCAACAGCACGATAGCAATTACACCCTACAAAATTGTACAGTATGGTGTGGAGTAACGGTGGATGAAACAATCGGAATGGGTGGACATTTGAGACACATCATTTTTTATAACTAAAATTAGACCTTGTGAAAAACATACCGTTGATTAAGTTATATAAATAAAAGAAAACTAGAAGCTATGATATTTTATTATATCTCAAAACATCACGGAGAGGCTCATCTACCTACATATGAAAATTGGTAAGCATAAATTAAATATTGAGAAAGTTAATCAAATTTTAAATCCGTCAGCTTCTTTTGGGACAGTCCGTATATATATATATATATATATATATATATATATATATATATATATATATATATACATATGCATATATATATAAATGCATGTATATATAAATATATATAAACATATATATGTATATAGATACATATATATACATATATGTATATATATAAAATATACATACGTATACATATACATATATATTCATATACACACACACAAATATATATATACATATATATACATATATATACATATATGTATATATATATATATATATATATGGCGATTAAGCTACACTGAATATTCTACGTTTCATCCAACTATAGATATTCAGTGTAGCTTAATCGCCATATATATTTTATAAATTACTAACTAGCTCTACCTACGTATTGAGCACTTTTGAAGTAAATACTTAAAGTTTACGCATAAATCTATACTTTCGTATATTTAATCTATGTGAATAAATGAAGTATTTATATATATATATATATATATATATATATATATATATATATATATTAGTGATGGGATGATTCCAATATTTTTTCCGATTCCGATACAATTACTGATTTCGTAATAAATTCCTAATTCCGATATAATTACCGATTCCGACACTTTATAAATCTCTAAATATTTAACTATAAGTACTTATTTTCTCCGATTTCTGTAAAAAAAAAACATGTTAGGTATGCAGATATTTTCCTGAACATAAATATACACTTGCGAAGGAGGCTCTATATACTTTTGCTTTATAAAATCAATAAATATTTATTATTTTCTCATTATTACCAGAAATGGAAGATTTTGCTTTAAAAAAATTCTAAAAAAAAAAAAAAAACAATTAAAAAAATCGTTTTAGCATTGGACAATAGGCACCAATTTTTTAGATTCCGATACCCCCAAATTTGTTGATTTTTCCGATTAATCGTCCCAACACTAATATATATATACCTAAGCTTTTTTTGTGTATTTGATATCCATATTAAAACCCCTTTTTCATTTATTTAAAAAGAAAATACAACTTTATTATATATGGGTCGTAAAATTGTATTCATCTGCAAAAGATCTAGCTAATTTGCATATTCTTTTAAGCATTCATTTTAAATTAATTCCATATTAGTTTTTTCGTTATACTTATGAGATCATAATCTTTAGTTAACTATTACGTATAGTTATATTCATGCAGATATTCTACATGATTTATACTTGCGTAATATTTTCGTAAAAAGGTTATAGTAGACGCAAAGCTCTTCCTATATATATTCATGTATGCATATATATTTTCGTTTTAAAATTTTGCCTACCAAACTCATCTGTCAGGCTTTTGGTCTACCGACATGAAACTTAATATATAGGGTATTCTAACCCATGCGAAACTTTATATTTAGGATTTAGCCGGGGAAATCGGTGCAAAAGAGTGAATATTTTTAAAATATGTAATTCGCCAGGTGAATGCCGAATGATGGCATTACGAATATGCATGTATGACGTAATAACTATTGGATTATATATATATACTAGCAAAAGTACCCGTCGTTGACTGGGTTCAAAAACAGCCTACAGAAAATGGTCTGATTTATGAAAGTATGATAGGTTTTGAAAAGGAAGCGTTGTAAACAGATAGCTTCGAATTTGGGGGTATCAAAACCAAAGCAAAATATGATGAAAGTAAAAATAAAATAGATTTATTATACCATACCTGTTCACACTGAACCACTTATCACAATATTCTGTGGATCTATATTGTGAAACCTTGTTAAACTTTGTGACATATTTCCATTCTATGGAGGTCAGGCGCGAACGAACACCCCATAATTTTATTATACCATATTTCTTTAAACTGAAACATAATTATCAAAGTATACTTAAGCATCAAAGTATACTTACGCAGGTAGATATGGAAAGTCTTCATTAAAGTTTGTGCCTATTTCCATTCTATGGAGGCTAGGCGCGAACGCAGCCCACACAATTTTATCATACCATCCCTATTTAAGTTAAAACATACTTATCAAAGTATTCTTAAGTACATCTATATCAGAAACACTTGTAAACGTTTTTTTTTAATTTAAAATTTTTATATTTCTATACTTTGTGGACCAAGCGCGAACGCAGACCTCACAATTTCAATGAACCACCGTTCTGCCAGATCAAACATACCCATTCCTCGATACATCTTCTATCATTATATGTAATCAGTTTTTTAAAATAGTCAACCATATAGGAGCCTATTCGTGACCAAACTCTCTCTTTCACACACACACGCACACACACACACAGCTTTATATTATAGATATATATATATATATATATACTTTAAAATAGAAACTAAGAAACAAAGAGCTAGCCGATTCGTTTGCTCGGTGTGGTTTATTCAAACAACTGTTTTCACTTGTGCATTATATTCCTTCAGTTTCCAGTTAGTGTCGTGCATTTGAGATAGAAATATGGATCAGTATGTAACACTTTTGTAGTTATTTCATTCGTAAATTAGTTGTAGGCTGTTTTAATTGAGGGGTTTATTTATTCGGTTTCCAGGTAATGTCAGGTTATCAGGAGAGAATATGCACGGTTTCCGGACCAGCATAGCTATTTGTGCGTACCAGATCCCCTCACTGATATGAGGTCATATTATCTGAATTGCAAGAAAACGACCTGATCAAATCAATAAAAAATAGATTTTCAATAATGTAAGGGTTTCAATTTCGAATAACGGATAATGTTTCAGGTGTCAGATTAACGGTTGTGCCTAACATATGCGTTAAGCTGAGACACGCTCCTATCGAAAAGAACGAAAAAGGAAACGAATTAAATAGATAAATAAATAAACAAATACAAAAAGTAATCAAAATAAATACAACTATAATATAATAAATATAATCAGATATAAATAACGAATAAATTTAATAATTAGATAAAATAAAATAAAAAGTAAACAAATAGTTTATAATAGTAAACAACATGATATATATATCTATATATCTATAAAACTGAACGTGTCTGTGTGTGTATTTGTGTGTCTGTGCGTGTGTGTAGATTTCCCTACGCAATAACTCTGTCAATTTTTAGTCTACATACTCGAAATTTGATATACAGGGTACTGAGATTTGGGAATATCGATGTGATCTGTTTTCGGCCAGAAATTTGGCGATTAAGGGGTCAAAGTTCATCGATTTGACCTTTGAGAACTCTACCAAACTCCTCCGACAATTTTGGGTCTAAACACATGTAATTTTCGATATAGGTTCATTGGACATGGATCTAACTTAATAACTTGATTAGAGCTAAAAAAAATAAATTTTAAGGAGGTATAATAAGGGGTAAAAGCTAAAAAAATTGACCGCTTTTAATTCTTTGCTCAATATACACCTCCAAACACCCGGGCAACGCCGGGCTGAAATGCCAGTATACATATAAATACATATATGTATATACATGTACATACATATACGTGCACACACACACACACACACACATATATATATATATATATATATATATATATATATATATATATACACGGAAGAAACTAATTAGAATTATCCGGTGTCCAATTTTTTTCACTAACGATAATTTTTTTATAGATGTGGAGCAATGTGTGGAAAGCGGTTTCGTTTGTTTTATTGCATTGGTAGAGTAGGAAATAAGGGCGGATTCAATTAATCAACGTAAAGATTTATTATTTATGAGTTTTATGAGATGTGCGTTTTCGAAGTCCAAACGATAGCTGCACTCAATAATATGGGAAAACATGGCAGTGAGTGTGTTATTGGTCTTTATGTCTCTTTTGTGTTCATAAAGTTTCTTGTCCAAGTGTCGCTCAGCATCGATAATGTAGATTTTTTTCGCAACCTAGAAAGAGAATAAATACAAAATGGTTTGTTCCTTACTAATGGAGTCAGAAACGGCTGCGTTGCCGGGTTCGAATCTCTCGACCGGTGTTAATCGTGACACCCTACACTGATGATTTCCGAAAGGATGAAACACTAGTGTCTGTAGGTTTCTTTTATTTTTTTTATTCTATTTTCACCCCAAACAAGGCACAGTGCCACTTTGAAGCAGGGGGCTACTATCAGGGACTTAATTAGCGGGGTCATTATGAAGGGAGATGAGTAGAAAGATGTTTGTTAATATTACACTTGAACTTCTGCATATCATTGCAGTTGGGAAAGCAGAATCCCGGAAGGGAGTTCCAAAGACCCGCAGTTCTGGGGAAGAAACTATTGGAGTAAAAGGTTTTCTTGCACCTAGGGATCTCTACTGTAAAGGGAGGAGACTTAGTAGCTTGTCGGGTTTGTCGGGGGTAGTTACGTCGGGGAGGTACAAGTGTTTGTAGTTCGTCAGAGCATTCACCATTAAAGTATTTGTAGAACAGGCAGAGGGATGCAACATCTCGTCGATGGGACATATATATATATATATATATATTATATATATATATATATATATATATATATATATATATATATTTGTGGCCTGGTAAGTCCACAGGGGAGACCACCGAAGCAGCAAAACTGAAACTGCCTGCCAGGAGACTATATACACAAATGTAGGCAGATTTTGACGCTCTTGTAAGCATCATTAAGAACACTGAATAAAAATCCGATAAATTTTTTTTCGTTTTTTTAATATTTAAAATTGAAATATATATAGGGATGCCTATACAAGTTTCACATTTATCGAGTTGACCGCTGTTGTTGAATAATATCTCCGGCCACTGATTTACTGTAATATAATTCTGTGTGCATATACACAAGTGGGGGTAGGTTGTCAATGTTTGTTTTTAGACATTTACTAGTGGCGACTCTAAACGTGACTTAGTGATTAGAACTACTGACTATCGATTCGATGGTTATTCGTTCGATTCCAGACTTCGAAAGTGTGCTAATCTAGCCACACTGAAGATCTGTGATACAACCAAACAGTCTTTCTGTAGATTCATCAAACGAACAATCATCGAATACTTAGTAGTTCTAACCACCAGACCACCTGTACACTCGCCACGTGTAAACGCATTGATATGCATATATATAGATATATATATATATATATATATATATATATATATATATATATTTAAAAGAGTGTAGCCATCAACAATTGTGGGTTTTTTTTAAAGGTTTTCATCATATTTTTATTTTAAAATATTTTTATAACGCGTTTCGAGCTTAGGGTGTGCTCTCTTCAGATATTTTCGTAAAAAGTTTTTCTTTAAAATGGGAGTTTGTAGATATGCCTCCGCTGATATTAAATATGTTTTTCATAGCGATGCGATGCGTGTGTTCAGTGTTCAGACATTCTGTCTCCAACTGTAAGTTGTTCACAGTGACCGGTCAAAGTTAGTTTCAAAGAGTGTTTTTTAGTCCATATGGTGAAGGTTTTTATGGCTTTTTTAGGGTTCTTTTTAAAGACTTTCTTTCCCCATGTATAGCATACACTCACACACAATCACATACGCATACATATACATTCATGTACATGTACACATGCACACGCACACGTACGCAGGCACACACACATACACACACGTACATACATAGAAATATATGTAGGAGCATACATATATACACATATACATACCCACCTACACACCCACACACGTACTCGCATACATCCACCGCTAACAATTATTTTTATTTTTTAATTTTTTATTTTATATATATATATATATATATATATATATATATATATATATATATACTTTTTTTTCCCCAACCAAAACACGCATGTATATATGCGCTTAATCATTCAGACATACGTACACGCACCCACACACACACAAGTAAGATGGAGAATAGGTAGAAGATATATATACACACACATACACACATATATGTACACACATATATGTATGTGCACATACACTCACAAACATCCACATACATACATACATACATACATTTAAACGAATCACGAATAAACCTAGAACACCATCCTCCAACGTAGACGCCTACTACCATGTCTCCTTCTCCAACATCAGGGGTCTAAGTGACAAAACCGGGCATATTCTTCCTAAGCGAAACTGGCACAGGGCCGACCACTTCCCTAGACGAGTTCATAATTAAAGGATACTCTAACTTAACATCTAAATCTGACCCTCAAGATCGCCATGGACATGAAATATGTGCCTACATTAAAGATGGCTTCCGTGTGGTAGGGATATCTCCAGAGGAGACCCTAATTTACCTTATATATGCTTCAGGGTTGTACTTGCTTACAAATTGCATGTATATTTGCCCTCTATCGCCCCCACAACAGTGGAGTTACTCGCTTTAAGAGCATATCTGAGAAAATTGACCACGTCCTGTCTGCTCATCCTTCGGCTAACATCAACATTTGTGGTGACCTCAATGTCCACAATGTGGAATGGCTGACCAACTCGAACAAGACAGATGATGAGGGGAGGTTCTGTCATGATTTCGCCATTACCTATGATCTCACCCATATTGTTCACGAACCCACCCATGTGCCCGATACTTCCGGTCAGTACGCTAGCCTTCTAGACCGTTTTCTCACTGAGATTCCCCTGAGCTAAGTTCATGCTCTGTTCTGTCTCCTCTGGGATCTTCCGACCACTCGGTTGTATCAATTAAGATAAAAACGAAATGCAATATGTCTTCAGACGTACCTCTCCATCGTACTGTATATCGATACTCTACGGTTGACTGGGATAGCTTCCGTACATTTATATCTGATCTACCCCTGCAGTCCATGTTTAAAAGGGATGTACCCTTCATAGTATCAGACCTGACCGAATGGTTAATTGCAAGCATAGACTGATTCCTACCATCCAAAAACTTCCAACAAAAACCTAATAGCCAGCCATGGTTCTCCGCAGAATGTGCTGCTGCCATACCGCACAGAAATCACTTTGTCCATGGCTACCAACGTAATAGATGCACTGTGACTAAAGCTGCTTTTAGGAACGCCAGCAACCACTGAAAAAGAGTAATAAAAAATGCAAGCGAGCTATATGCTCAGTCCGTAAAACCCAAAGTAGCTAAGCAGCGGCTTGGTTCCCACCAGTTCTGGCAAATAATAAACAAGATCCTGAACAGAAGCGTACGTTCTGTCTCAACCATAATCAATGGACCTAAAAACAGCCTATTCTGCCTTGACAGAGTACAAAGTAGGCTTCGTGACTTAGTGGGGGATGTTCTTTTTTCTTCCATCGAATCTCTCTCCCACAGGAGAGACGTTGGGAGCTTGTCTTTGTTTTATCGTTACTTACATGGCAAGTGCTCGTCTGAGCCCCAATCACTGCCCCCCCATCGCTAATCTTTCACGAAATACACCCGTCTAGCTGAGACATCTGTCAAAAATTCCCCCCACTCTTTATCTGTGCAAAAACCCAAACGTAGATTCCATGAACAAAGATTCTTTATTAGAGTGCACGCCTGTGGAACTCTCTTCCGGTTGCCCGTTTCCAATCTGCCTACAAGTTGGATGTCTTCAAGTCCAACATAAAGAAATTCCTGATGAACTTTCCCCTTAAGCAAGACACTTTATCAAATCTCAACACTAACGTACTGTACACGCAATAACCCTTATCCCCGAGTGTCTTCCGGACATTGATAAATGGTGACCACCTTGGAAAAAAAATCAGACAGGTGAGATTTATAGCATAGATAGTGGGAAAACAAAATTTTAATATAAAATAAGATAAGTAAACATATGAAAGCTGTATATCGTGGTTCCTGTTCGTTTAAACATACCCCCATCTCATTAAAAAAATTTTTTTTTTAAATATCGTATCTTCTTTGCGATTGAATTTTGGACAGATTTCCGAATTTGCTGTCTTTTTCAGTTCTTCACGTTTATTGTTGTTTACATTTTCTTCCATAATCTAGGAAGAAGTTTTGTAACTGGCCAAATAAACCGTTTCCTGCATTTTTCACACAGCATAATTTATCACCATATCAGGACTTCTTCTCTAACTAGAAAAAAAAAGCCGGTATGGCTCTCTTGTCAATAACGCGTTTGGCTCTACATTGGTTAATGCATAATCGAATATGCGTAAACATTCCAAGCCGGGGAAGACAGTAAAATAACTACGAAACAAGGCATAAATATCCATAGATGCATTCACGTAATTCAACTTCTTTGGATATAAAAAGTAATAAGAATGATTCACTAATGGCCGATCGACTACAATGTCTTTCGGGAAATTTCCCAGAAGGCAGATTGATTATCACAATTTATTTCATGGTTTAAAACAGTTATTTTTTCCTTTAGAGTTTACTTGATTGATTTCTATTTTACTTTGCATTTTTTGCCTTTATGATCCTAAATTCAGTTGAAAAAATACAACCCATCTCAGTTTTATTTATATTTAGTTTTAATAATAGACAAGTATCTAACGGAGCATGTTCTAATTCCTCATCATAAGTGGAGAGGGCACGAATTTTAATGTTTGAAACAATATGAGATGCTGGCGTACTTTTATTAAACTTCATCTGATACCACACTTAATCCTTTATGTATCTTCAACGATATATATATATATATATATAAATATATATATATATATATATATATATATATATATATATATATATATATTAGTGCTCGCGCGAAAGAGCAGGACACAAAATGTTTTAAATAATAATAATAATAGAATAACAATAACAAAAAGTTTCGCTGGCGATGACTACTATTGAGCGTAACCAGTTATACAGTCCTTTTGAAATTTTCAGCTCTATTACGGAATATTTTTAATGAAACCTATATGAAATATGTTTCTTGTTAAGTTGTAAAGATTTTCTATTCTGAAAGAAGTTTAAAAAATTTAATCTAAAAAAGTTATTTTAACGTTTTTGTTAAAAGAATTCAGATTTTCTCATTATTCAGACATGTATGACAAACAGGGAGTTGCAAAAAAGAGTTGTAGTGTGAGGAGAAATACAAACTGAAACAGAGAGAATATTCAGACCTGTAATAATACAAAGAGGAGGTTGCAAAAATCAGTTGTGGTGTGAGGAGAAATACAAACTGAAATAGAGAGTAGGAGAGTTTTTATAAATACATGCAACACCACATTCATTTAAAAAAAATCCAAATTAATAAATTAAATAAAACATAATCTTAAAAAGATACGATACAAGTTAGAAAAGCATTTCATCCAAGGCATGAAAATTGTTAAAATAAATGTTTTTACTATAGGCCTTAAAAATAAAGGTAGAAGATTCAATTTGAAATTTATTTATCTTCAAAGTCCACTTTCATACATTTTACAAAGTAAGGTATTAAATTTTTATACCTTACCACACACACACACACACATATATATATATATATATATATATATATATATATATATATATATATATATAAAAGATTGTGGAATTTTTATTTATTTTTTTATTAGCGATTATTTTCTTCCTTTTCTTTTTTCGCTCCCTGGGCGTTTTTTTTTATTATAAGAAAGGAGTCGTTTGCCCTTTGTTTACATTTTTCTTCGCCCGCATTTTAGGACGTATTGCTTTTTATTTTTATTTAAATATTATTTATTAATTAATAATTACTACATACATAACAGTAAGTCATCTATATACATGGTCAAAAACAAGGATAAATGGTGCTCAATACGTTAGAAGAGTCAAATATGCTTTTTAAAACAATGAATTAAGTTAATACACCCGAGGCTGAAATAATAAAACACACACACACACACACACACACACACATATATATATATAAATATATTTTACAATTTTTCGCCTTTTGGTCAAGATCAAAGTGTAGTATCTGTTCTTCAGATGCTGCACTTCCATTTCTTGTTCTCTTTCGGTGGAGGAGAAGTCCTTCACGACTGAGACAATTTTTTATTTTTGTACCTTTTCTCCACGTTAAAAAACGACCCTGATGTCTAACTCTGTCCAGTGGGGAGGCATAGTAAATAGGTACAATAATAATTTTCAATTGCCTAGAAACACTAGTGTTTCATCCTTTCGAGGAATCATCAGTGCAGGGTGACACGATTACTGCCGGTCGGGAGTTCAAACCCGGTCACGAAGCAATCTCTGACTAAATTAGCAAGGAAGAAACCCCACGCAAACCTTAACCGCGATAAATATCGTTGAAATTTAAACATTTATTTTTATATGTCGAGACGTCCGTCCATAGTGATCTAATTATCACGATCCGGGCATGCGAGCTTAAGTAGCCGACTTTATATATATATATATATATATATATATATATATATATATATATATATATATATATATATATATATATATCCCAAATTTTGCCTGTATTCCATTATTCAAATGATCCATTCTATATCTACCAATATATAGTTTTGTGTCTTCATTTGATACTCTTGTTGTCCTATTATATGTGTGTGTGTGCGCGCGCGTTTGTGTGTGTGTGTGTGTGTTTAAGCCCCCCTCACTTTGGGTAGAGCACTGTCGTAAAATGTTGTTACTTGTTGCTTAGTTAGCGTTAATGTCCGTTTGTTTGTAAATAAGCTATCAGGTCGAGCACAGTAAAATCGGTGGGAAGTGTTTATAAAAATGGGCATTTGATGAGGTCGTTTACGGGTACCGATCTCATGGGCCGGAGTTTAGAATTGCTGACTATCAACCAGATGGTTGTAGTTTCGATCCTTGCCTAGGGATGGGTGTTAGCCTAGTCACACTAATTGCGTAACAAAATAGAAGATAATGTACACTTCTCTCCGAATTTAATGATTTTGTCATCATGCATATATGACTTTATTTTCTTTTAAATTCATAAGTTCTTCTTTTTCTGATGAGCTAAGGGTGAAATAAATTCAAGAATTTACATAATAATTACATTAAAAAATGCTTGTGTTACGGCAACAGGTGGTGTTAAAATTGTTTACGTCAACGTACTTGAGAAAATAAACGGTAAGATAATCAACATCTTGAAATTAGGAATATAGACTTTTGTCATTTATTTGTTACATTGAGCTTTATAAATTAAAGGATTAGTATAAATGGACGGTTGAATATTATTGAATAAACATATTTTCCCATAAACACAGCAACACACACACACACACACACACACACACACACACACACACATATATATATATACATGCATATATATAGTAAGTTATAAAATATATATGGCCATTAAGCTACACTGAATATTCCGCGTTTCATCCACTCTAGGACTCTTCATGCTTAAGCGCGAATTCTGTGGTTGTTTGTCGTTTTTATATGCGCATCTTCTATTGAGATTTTAGTTAACTAAATTTTGCATGTGCAATGATTTATATCTCTACGGGTTATGTGGCAAATTGCAGCTCTGAACTAATTGTGGTTTCTGTTTTACAGGTGTTTGAACTGAGTCAGGTGTGAAATGGAGCCTGTTGAGTGTCGAGCAGTGATCCGGTTTTTGTATTTGAAAGGACGCACCCCACAGGAGACTTTTGATGAAATGAAAGAAACTTATGCTGATAATGCCTTATCATATGTCCTTGTAAAACGCTGGCATCGTGAATTCAACCATGGTCGGAAGTCTGTGGAAACAGCTCTCAGACCTGGTCGCCCCCCTTCTGCCATTGATGAGGCATCTGTCCGTCAAGTTGAAGTTGCATTTTGGAAGATCGGCGCATTACTATTCGCCAAATAGCCCAAAATTTCAAGATTAGTACAGGATCTGTGAAAACTATCATTCATGACCATTTGCATATGCATAAGGTGTCTGTCGGATGGATTCCCAGGTTGCTCACACCATTCCAGAAGCAAGAACGCGTCGAGTGCTGGAGGATGATTTTGGAGATGTGCCAAGAAGATGAGTCAAAGTTTTTCAAAAGACTGATTACACAGGATGAAATCTGGGTCCATCACTATGATTCAGAGACCAAAGCCCAGTCAATGCAGTGGAAGCACTTGGACTCACCACCTCCAAAGAAGGCAAGGGTGCAGCCCTCCGCTGACAAGGTCATGCTCACAGTCTTCTGTGATCAGGACGGAGTAGTGATGACAGATTTCCTGGCAAAGGGTACCACAATTACAGGAGCTTATTATGCTTCACTTTTGAGGAAAGTAAGGGAAGCTATCAAAATCAAGAGGCGGGGCAAGATCAGCAATGGTACCCTCCTCCTGCAGGACAACGTTCCGGTCCACAACTCGCATGTCGCCAGATCAGAAGCACGGGTGTGTGGTTATGAAATCCTTCCCATCCTCCCTATTCTCCTGACCTTGCACCCCCTGACTTTCACCTCTTCCCAGCCATGAAGTTGTTTTTGAAAGGAAAGCGTTTTCCAGATGATGCAGCCTTGATTTCTGAAGTCACGTCGTGGTTGGAGGACCAACCTGGGGTGTTCTACAAAAACGGTCTCCAGTGCTGCATCAAACGATGGGAGAAATGCATAACTCTGGGTGGTTCCTATGTAAAGGACGACTAATAACTGTTCCAAGTTTAGTTGCTCTACTGCTATGGGAAGTGGGTCAGGGGCATTACTTATTGCGCGCCCTTCGTATCTGATACTTTTGCAGTATAAGTATCGTGCTACCGTCGAAATCGTCCAAGCAGTTTAGGGAAAACGCCTGAACTTGCAAGGAAGCTCATCGCATTAACCCTAATACAAACATAAACATCTTTGTTCGCTGGTTTATTATAAAATATCTAAATATTTACCTTCCTTTGAACACAAAAGCTATAAAAAATAAAAAAAAATAAATAGCAAATCGGAAAGTTAAAAAAAATGTTTTCGCCTATCAGTTATTCGTTATTTAAAAAGAATAAATATTTATTCATGAAACTTACCTCAAAATAAATGTTTTTTTTTTCTTAATTTGAAATTAATTTTAAATATTGCTTAGATTTTCCAATCACTTTTAATTAATAATAATTTATTTTTCATTGAAAATATGGACCAGCGTTCGCACAAAAAATAGAACTACGAAGATTTCGTTCGGCATCTGTCAGCGTTTTTTTGCAAATCGCATCAATAATCCCCACAGCTACATTCTCCTTATGTTAAATTACAAAATGTATAACTGTATCCTATCTATCACTGATGACTAAAATATATATATATATATTTGTAGTCATCGATATACAGTACTGTTTCGTTGTATCACAACTCATCAGTGCCGCTAGACTAGCACCTCTCCCAAGCCAAAGATTGAACGTAGAACCGTCGTGTTGACAGTCGGCAGTTCTCCCACTTGACCACTGATGCGATGCCCGCAAATAACCTATCCGAATGTCTATTTAAACAAACATCCGTCCACAGGAACTTTGTCAGTGTGAGTTCGTTTCCTATGGACTCGGAAACAGCTGGGCTGATTTTTATGAAATTTTAAACGAAAGTACTTTACGTGCTTGGCAGTGTTCATAGAAAGGTTGTGTATCAGGATATCTTCGAAAAGTATCGATAATCGAAATAATCCGCCATTATCACCACACAAGCAGTAAGGCCAGACATATAAAATCGACAGTGGCGCGTCCGAAATGAATTGATGTATGATAATTGACTTTTACATTTTAAGCTTTAATTCCCGCCATATATATATAAAATAATTTTATAAGATCATCAGTAGGTTCTCTTCAGTGCAATGTAGACTACAATGTATTGGAAGCTAAGTCACTGCGAAGGACATGTGGGTTTTCTCCCGGTGCACGGCGATGAGTCCCCAACTAGAGCAGGCAATCAATTGATTTGATTGGAAAATGTGCGATTTCACTGATTTCAATGACCAATAAAAATATGGAAGTGTTGATTATCATTCAATCCTGGGCAATTAGGTCATCCTGCGCGTATAATTTATGTATTTGTGTGTGTGATTGTGTATAAATCTATCTTGTATCTCTTTTTCACGAACAATAAATATTGTAAATATTCATTTGCAAAAGAACATCTTTCATATATTTATATACCAGCATGGATGCCCGGCGCTTCCTGGGTGTTTGGAGGTGTTTGTTGAGCAAAAAAAAAAAAAGTGGTAGTAGGAAGGCAGGCTCGAACCCGTACAGCGAAGGAGGAATAGAACGGGGAAAACCCTGACGTCTTTGCTGTTACGACCACCGCCAAACCGGATATGACGTAGGTTTAAATTAAGGCTAGACAATCGAAAATATCGGTGAAAAAA
This sequence comes from Euprymna scolopes, assembly GCF_053919585.1. Lineage (NCBI taxonomy): Eukaryota > Metazoa > Mollusca > Cephalopoda > Sepiida > Sepiolidae > Euprymna > Euprymna scolopes. The sequence continues at coordinate 24,075,410 of NC_136491.1, forward strand.
GCGACCCCCCCTGTAGAAAAGTGCCCAGGTGAGGGTGAAAAAATTAATGTTTTTAGCCAACTTTTCGATATTTGTCGTCTGAAGGGTGGAATTTCAAAACGATACTGATCTTGTGAAAATCCGTCGACTCTGTCGAAAGTTTTAGGCAGACATGAAAACATACATACATTTATATATTGGTAGCTCACATTTTCGACCCAAATTGATTAAAAAGCATGCACTCTCTCTGAATACCCTTTATGTAAAATTTCAAATGTTTAGACCAGAAATTGTCTGAGTAATTTGGTAGAGACTGCAAAGGTCAAATTTTTGTAAACTTTGACTCCCATTATGACCCCTTAATATTTATTGTTTTGGGCTCAAATCAAGTTATTAAGTTAGATCCATGTCCAAGTAACCTATATCTAAAATTTCAATTGTTTATACCCAAAATTGGCGGAGGAGTTTGGTAGAATTCTCAAAGGTTAAACCGTTGAACTTTGACCCCTTACCAGCAAAACTTCTGATCGAAAACGGATTACGAAGATTTTCCCAAATCTCAGTAACCTGTATATCAAATTTCGAGTCTGTAGACTGAAACTTTACAGAGTTATTGCATAGGGAAATATACACAGAAAAACACGTATACACTTTCACTGTTATAGATATACTAGCATGGGTGCCCGGCGTTGCACGGGTGTTTGGAGATGCATGCTGAGCAAAAAAAAAAAAAAAAAAAGAAATAAAAGAAATAGAAACAAAAAAAAAACGGTCAATTTTTTAAACTTTGGCCCCTATTATTATCCCTTAAAATTTATTGTTTTGGGCTCAAATCAAGTTATAAAGTTAGATCCATGTCCAAGGAACCTATATCTTACACAGACACGTTCACTTTTATAGGCATATAGATATATATAGATAGATTTGTTTAACAAAAATATATACGTATACATAAATATATATGGAAACAATTTTGTGTTTACTATAAACTTTTTTCGCAAATATTATGCAAGTATAAATCATGTCGAAAAGCGGCATGAATATAATTACAGGTAATAGTTTACTAAAGATTACCATTAAAAACCGGAGCCACTAATACGGAACTAATTAAAATTAATATTTAAAAGAATATGCAAATTAGCTAGATCGTTTACTAGTGAATGCAATTCCACAACCAAGATATAAGAAAATTTTCTTTTCTTTTTAAATAAATAGAAAAGAGGGGGTTTAATATGAATATCGATACACACAATAGAAAACCGAATTCATAGGTGTATAGATAGATAGGCATATTTACTTGTATATATAACGGACATATTTGTTCCAAAAAGAATATTAATCGCATTATATCTTTTTTAAATATATTAACGGCTAGATGATGTTATAGACAATCTTACCCTCTTTCACAACGCTATGCCTCCACTTTTTTTTTTTTTTTTTTGAAATTCAAACGACTTTTTCCGTTTCTATAATGGAACAGGGTCATACATTTCATTACATCAAAACTATATTTTCAAATATTTGTACTGGTGTTTTGTTTTCTTATTTTATTCATCCAGAGGAAGTCTCGATATAAAAAAGAAATCTTGACGAACACATAAATTGGTTTGTTGCTTTTTTATTTCTCTATTTCGTCAGAATACTATTTCCAATATTCTCATCATATGTGTATGCGTGTGTGTGTGTGTGTGTTTGTGTATATTTGTGATAGATATCTGTTCAATCAGTTTGACACTTCATTGTTTATCGTTTCTTGCACCAAACCTCAGGTGGCTCTTCAGTTTTATTCGCATAAACAGTGCAAACATGTCTCAGCTTGGCACAGTTATTGACTACTATGGTTTTTATTGCGTGTTAAGATAATGCTTTAGACTTTCATTCGACTCGCATACATTTATTCACAAGTTACACTGAAGTTAAGTAGGATTGGCGTAGTTACCAACAAGTACAACACCATGTGATCCGAGATTTAAGTGAGAGTGCGGGAGAGACAAGAGAGATCCAACGAGATACGCCTGTAGACGATTTGAGAGGCAGCACTGTCATGGGTTTGCAATGTCACGTAGTCTTTTTTCCAATTCACCTGTTTTTACAACTTTTTGCAAAACTAGATTGCACTCTTTTGTCTGCCCAGTTTCTGTGTCAATGGGCATTGATAAATTGCTAATAGTTCTTTTAATATAAAAAAAAAAGTTTAATATATTCGTGGTCAGAAGCGTCGACTACCATAAAAAAGGTTTTTATTCTGTTTGCAAGCTTTCGTAATAATCTGTACGTGGGTGTGTGTGTGTGTGTATGTATATATATATATATATATATATATATATATATATATATATATATATATATATATATATATATACTTCAGAATAATTTTATTTAACAATCAGTTGGTATGGAAACCTGTGATTATAAGATTTACAAAATATTACTGGCAGTAATATTCTATAAGTATTATCTGATCTAAATAAGAATTGCTCGATATGCAAGATAGAGCAAATAAATTAATTGTAGTGATTCAATGAATTTCAAAATAACCTTTTTGAAATGAAATGTTTGAGTTTCATATCAAAGAATTTTTATTGTTCAAAGCAAGACAAAGAATACTTTAGAAAGTTAATCTCCTTCGCCTATAGAGGTTCGATGTCTACCATCTCATCAGAGGAGAAAATATTAGCAAATATTTATAAAGGTATGTACCCTAATTGCTAAAGTCAGTGAGACATGGAAAGTCAAAGTCTAAATAAATGATTAATCAGAAGTCATATAGCATATGAAAATCAAACATTTCATTTCAAAAAGTTTTTTTTTTTGAAATTCATTGAATAACTACAATTAATATATATATATATATATATATATATATATATATATATATATATATATATATATGTGTGTGTGTGTGTGTGTGTGTGTGTATGTGTTAGTGTGTGTAATTTGAAATTTTATATTTAGGCAGCATTTTTTCATTCAAGCAAATAATATTAAATACAACGAAGAAACTTTGCTTTATGATTCTTTTTTTTTTTATTTTTCAATTTTCCGTATAATCATTTTTATATCAAAATAAAAAATATTAAGAAAAGTTCCATAATTTTTCCTGCCACGAGCGCTTTTGATTCGTCCACGAATCATCCTCAAATGTTGAAGTAAAAGTGCGAAGGATCGAAAATGAGAATCTAAAGTGAAAACAGTAAACGGCGTTAGGTGATGATAAGTTAAAATATATAGAGTCGATGAAAAGTCGGTTAAAAATGTAAGTTGATTAAAAATTCGACTATTAAAATCAGCAAGTTCGTGGACGCCGTTAATGAAGTCTGTCCACTACGAACTACGCAAGACATTTTAGAACGTTACTGCTTTTCTCGAATGCAATATCATTTATAGTGGTTTGAAGGGTTCTAATATATGACGCTTCAAGAATTTTTAATTTTTAAATATTATCTTCATGTTGTATAATTTATATTTTGTCATATATGTTGAAGACTTTTCTAAGATTGGAGGATGATCTTTCGACGAATCGAAAGCGCTCGTGACACCAACAATCATGAGACTTCTTATAATATTTTTGATTTAGATATAAAAATATTATAGAGAAAATCAAAAAATTATAAAAAGGAATAATAAAGCAGCGTCTCTGTTGTTTTAATAATATTTGCTTGAATATATATATATATATATATATATATATATATATATATATATATATATATATATATATATAATAGAAAAATATTATTATTAAAAAATTATTCAAATTTTCAAAAGAACATTATAAACTCGTAAAGAAGGTGCACAAAATTTTACTTTTCCGACAAGGAATACAAAAAAACTTGAAAGATCTTATTACATGGAGTTTCGAAAAATGCAATTCTATTCATCAGGGAAAAGAGGTTTCCAAAATATACAATAAATTTTGCAAGTTAATGCATTGAAAGAAACTACAAATATGAAATTAATTATACTTGTATCAAACAATTTATTAAACAGTAAGATATATATATATATATATATATATATATATATATATATATATATATATATATTATAAATGTTTATTTTTGAAGTATTAATTTGAATGTATACCGTTTTCGTTTAACTGGTTGAGACTGTTATGATAAAAACTGAATCACCGTTAATTTCGAGTAAAGCTCAATGTATCTGCTTTATAGGTGCAGAGCGTTGAATTTCCACAAGTTTTTTTTTTTGCTATATATATATATATATATATATATATATATATATATATATATATATATTATTTTTGAAATATAATTATCCACTAACACGTGTTTCGTCGTCTACGACTCATCAGAGTGGCTGAATCTAGCGAGATTCGAAATCAGGACCCTGTGATAAGTCATAGACGACGAAACACGTGTCAGTGGATAATTATATTTAAAGAAAAAATACATATGCCGCTCCCCATTTGGGGGTACCAAACTGGTCAAAGGGAAAATTATTCCCAACTGGCATCTAGGTAAAAATGCACTTTCATATAAATCATTTAATTCATTCAATAAGTATCGCTAACAAAAAGCTATATATATATATAGTTTAGTAACAACAGCTATATATATATATATATATATATATATATAATTGTTTCCACAGCCCAAAGAACGCCGCAACCCACAAGAGTCATGCCAGCCAACGAACCAGAAGTCTAAGAGTCGAGTTTCGCCCTCATTTGAGCTCATTAGTCAGACATATCCGCACCCGGAATTTGAAACCCGAGCCTTCTGTATGCGAGGCAAGCACTCTACCAACTGAGCAAAACCCTGCACACAAGAAATTATTTTAAGCAACACAGATCAAGCAAACCGCGACGAAATGTTTGCTTGTTTAAACATATTGATAAAAGGGGCATAAATCCAATACGTTTTAGCCTGACGAATCCTTGCGTTATACAGGGTAACCCCCCCCCCCAAAAAAAAAAACGAGCCCAAACTCTAATTAGGCCCCGTTTCTTAGTGTTTTGTCTGAATAAAATGAAACTTTGGTCATAACTAGTTTATTATATTCAAAACATCACATCAAAACACTAGGGTCTTTGGCCTTTTTTTCCGTTCTACAACATATGTTCCTGGCGGCCTCCATTTAGTTTTTGTTTTTTGGGGTCACCTTGTATATTTCAAACCTTTCTCTCGCTCTCACTATACACACACACACACACACACACACACACACACACACACACACACACACACACACACATACATATATATATGATTTTCAGAATGTGAGAGATTATATACAGTAAATTCCACAGCCAAACAACGTCGCAGCCCACAAGAGCCATGTCAGTAAACGAACGACTCGAGTTTCGCCCTCATTTGGGCTCATCAGTTAAACACATCCGAACTCAGGATTCAGGATTATATATAATCTCTCACATTCTGAAAATCCTATCATAAGTTGCTCGCTTGGTTAGCATTGCTGGATGGCATCGTCCTTTCGAGTTAAAACTCCTACTTGTGAAACATCGGCTTGGGGTTATTAGCTGGTTGGATGACCGCGGCGCTTGTCGAGACGAAGTAGGTTCATTTCACAGTCGGATTTCGGCGCAGTTTGCTTGATCTGTGTTCGTTAATAGAATTTCTTATGTGCGGGGCGTTTGCTCAGTTGGTAGAGTGATTGCTTCGCATGCAAGAGGCTCGAGTTTCGAATCCTGAGTTCATATGAGCCTAACTGATGAGCCCAAATGAGGGCGAAACTCGAATCTTGGACTTCTGGTTCGTTGACTATCATTGCTCTTGTGGGCTGCGACGTTGTTTGGCTGTGGTATTTATTATATATATGTATATATATATATATATATATATATATATATATATATATATTTATAAATATATGCATAGATCATCGTATAACGATTCGACCACTGTCTGACTGACGCAAAGAACATTTAGAATTAAAATGTTTAAATTCAATTTTATTTCACGCGGTTAATGATAGCCGAATGGATACGGTCTCTGCTAATCGAGCCAGATGGTTCGTGTTGCCGGGTTCGAATCATTCGACTGGTATTAATTGTGACACCCTGCACTGAAGATTCCCGAAAGGATGAAACACTAGTGTCTGTAGGTATTTAATTATCATAGTAAAAAAATAAATATTTATATATATATATATATATATATATATATATATATATATATAAACGTTGAAGAGCTACGAAGCCGGGAGTGCTACCGTTAAATCGTATGACCTTTTGTATACTAGAATTTATTTTGTAAGATGGTCACCACTATTCTCCTGTACGTGGACGTCGATAGTGCGCTGTATCATACGAACCGTTTTCCAAAAGTAAAACCTCTTATTTTCATTAACTCAAAAAAGTTCAATGAGCCACGAAAACGGGCGGCCTTTTGTGTTTGACGATTTATTTTCTGCATAGTCACAACAATTTTTAATGCAATTTTCGCAGGGATTTAATTATACAGCTCTGCTTCTGACGCACGTCCCTTACAGGATTTTCTCTTTTAAAGTCTCACACCGTCAATATCTGCAAGAAAGAGATGAAAGTTCCAGATCATGAATACATGTGTTCAGTCATACTAACAATGCAATTTGAAAACCACGCTGATCTATTTGAACGAAATAAAAAAATAGGAGGTACTACTTTTGAAACGCATCTCGTATATACGTATATACCCCTACACTAATACATCCATAAATACAACTTCACGCAGAAATCTATACAAAATTATATGTGTACAAATGCAAGTATATCTAGTTAGTATGTATCGTACATGAGATTCTTAAAAAATCTATCATTGATTGTGTAAACCAAGATGCCTTGACCTAAAATCGTCTAGAAAACGTAACCTTTTTATATGAAGATATAGAGGATTTAACTTCTAATTTATAGCTGAGGCAAGATCGTTATATAAATGCTGCAAAAAAATATCTTCCTAAATTTCTTCGCGATTTTTATGAGTGGTCGTATTAGCACATGGTTCTTTGTGAACTAAAACGCTTGCAACCTTCTTCGAAAATTCGCTTGCCCAAATGAAAACTTGTCATACTAAATATGTTTTTATCGCCTATAAAAAAGAAAAACAACTTAAACGCAAGACTAATTCGTTTTCTTACATATTACTAACAACTTATTAAAGCCCGAAGACAATTGTGTATAAATAGTCAGTGGTGTAAATGGGGTGGAAATTGATTATTTAGGGGATCAGCTACCCAACTACTTATTTACATTGGATTTGAAGGATTCCATATTTTGGTAGCTAGAAAACAAGCCAGCGGAACCGAGTTTTACAGATGGGACGTTCTAGGAAAGAAGCTTTCTTCATTGAATTTGTGTTAAGATTTAGGCACAGATAGTGAGTGAGAGAAACTGTTGATAGTCAGTATAGCTAGATGAGAGTTTTTGTGATAGTTTGGCAATGGGGACCATGGACTGAAGCGCAAACGGGCACTTGACATTAAAACGATAGAACAGAGACAAGCTTTCTGTGGGAAAGAGGTTGTAGAGAAGAAAACGTCATCATCTACCAGGTTTCGAAGCCGGTTTGAAATTTTGTAAAGACAGAATAGAGCGCTAAGAGAAGCTCCCGCCAAGGTATCGCAACAGTACTCCATTTTAGGACGTATCTGGCTCTTATGCAGGTCAAAGACTGCATACGAATTTTGATATCCTCTGCGTAGATTAATCGTAAAATTATGATAAATATTTTGTTTGAGTTTTCGCTTTCGTAAAAACACTGGGTTAGAATAAGACCGGGGATTATTGTCGTATGACAAACAGTAGATCTACTGTAGCGACTAATTGTAATTTTTTTTACCTAAATTGAATATATATATATATATATATATATATATATATATATATATATATATATATATATATATATATCTGTGTATGAGCGCATCCATGCTTGCGCACACGTACCCAATTTTAGCACCTTAAGGAAAATTTGACGTAAGCGGGAGCGACGCTAGTGTCTATGCATGCATGCGCACGTATGTGTATATATTTGCACGCCAGGGTGGAGATGTATGTGTATTGTGAACGTTTCTTTTAAATATATATGTGTGTACGTACGCATGTGTTAGCTCACGCCCGCGGTCGCTAGCTAACCCTCTCCAAACAATTAACAACAAATAAAAACTAAATAAATAAACCGAATCATAGCCCCCGCCTCCAAACCCAAACGAAAGACTTTAACATTAAGACTCGAATTTTAAAGTAACCCCCTCCTCCTACCCCCACATATTCCCCTTCCCCTCCATGTATCCCTATGCCCTCAGCCACACCAGAAATAAACTTCCCAGACCCTCCCCCACAAGTTCCTTAAACTCCAAAACTAAAACATTACCGACATACCAAGCACCCCCTCCAACCTTTCCCCCTTGTTCCCTTCCTCTTTTTCCGCTCTTCTCGCACCCCTACACTGACCTCATTCACTCTTTCATCCCATAATAACGAACATTTCTGTAAAATCTGAGGAAGTTACGGACGCACACACAAAAAAAAAAACGCCCGGATAGCTGAAACAATAATGTAACTTAACAGAAAGATACGGTAATATATATATATAATGAATAAATGACAAAAACTATATTCCAAAATTCATGATGTTGACCATCTTATAATTTTATCTTTTAATTCAGTTGACCTTTACAAGTCTTGACAGTATATGTTTCGTAGCGCATCTGTTTTTTGCGCTACATACCAGATACTGTCAAGAATTGCAATTGTAAACTGAATTAAAGGAATAAATTATAAGATGTTCAACATCATGAATTTTGCAATATAATTTTTTCTCTGTTTTTTTTACGATATATCAAAACTTTTCGGGTTCTTTAATGCCAGATCCAGTAATTTTGGAAAAGATTTTATGCTACCAATTTGTTTATTTATCATAAAATAGTTATTTATAAAGTTTGGTTTTGTTGTTTTATTTTGCGACATATCAATATTTTTCGGATTCTTTAATGCCGGCTGTAGTAATTTTTTTTGGGGAAAAAAATTTATGTTTCAAATTTGCTTACTCATCATAAAACAGCTATTTATAAAGTTTGGTTTTGGTTTGGTTTTGTTTGGTTTTGTTTGGTTTTGTTTGGTTGTTTTGTTTAACAATATATCAACCTTTTTCTTTAATGCCGAATTTAGTAATTTGAAAACTTTTTCATATTTTAAATCATTTATATTTTAAACTATTTATTCGTGGATTTTTGTTCAGTTATTTTGTGGTAAATGTTTGCCTTTGTTTTGTATTTTTACGACATGATTGAGTTTTGCCGAAGAAAAAGAAATAAAAACAATAACATCAATATTTGGTGTATTTTATCTTAAAAAACCAGCATCTGCAGCCAACCAGATCTGATAGGACTACGTACATTAATAGAAGTAAGTAGTTGTGGATTCAGACAGGTATATATCAAGTCCCATTTATAATAGTATCAAACTGGTACTCAACTTTCAATGTAACCATAAATATTGGTGAAACATTGGTGATAAAGAAGAGAAGGCGGCACAAAGTCCGCAGCAAACCATGTTAGATAAAAAAATATTTTCTAAATAAATATAAAGGAATCGATATTTCATGAAATAGTTTATTTTTATAATGCTAAAAACTAATCTAAAACAATGAAACAATAACGTTTTCGTATTATTTAGATTCATCGGACTACTGTTCTCATCCTGAGTGTGATTTTCACAACGTTTCGGTCGATATAACCTTCCGACCTTCTTCAGGTGTATCTTGTTGAACTCGGGAATTTTTCTGTTGAACTTGGAGAATTTTTTTGTTGAACTCGGGAATTTGGACGAAATTTCTAACGGAACCCTTTATTTACTTCAGGAAGGTAGTTTGCTCTTGTTCCGTCAGTCATAACTGGACAGATATCCTAAGTATTTCGTAATTGTATTTTACGATCACCCACACTGAGAATTAAACCTTCAACCTTCAGAAAAATAACACTTTTTCAATTGATTTTTTTCCAAATACTCTAAATATCAATTATAAAAGCGATATTCTCCTGAAGGTTGAAGGTTCAAATCTCAATGTGGACCGAAAAATACAATTGCGATTTACTTAGGAACTCTATTCAGTCATGGCTGACCAGATGAGAGCATGCTACCTCCGTAAAGTAAATAAATGGTTCCGTTTTAAATTCCGTTCAAATTCCCGAGTTCGACAGAAACGTACCTGAGAATGACAAGATACGCCTGAAGAAGATCTTAGGTTACATCCACTTAAACGTTGAGAAAATGACACTCAATATGGAACAATAGTCCGACGAATCCAAATAATACGAATAACTGATCCTCATCTAAGAATTCTGAAACGTAATTACGAAACTAATTCTTGAATTTAGTATAAGGCGATTTTTTTTTATCTGACAATGTTTGCTACTGACTTCGTGTCGCCTATTTTTCGACATCACCAGAACATTTCTAGAAGCAGTCTTGAATTAGCTGAATAGTTTGAGGCAAAGAATATGATGCATAAGCTTATCTTTAGTTGAGACGAGTTCTACAGAACAAAGGATATCAGAAATAAGTTCTCGTGTTTTGTCCTTAAGCAACTGCTGGTAATACATATCCCTGAATTATTATCGCAGAATTGGTTAAGAATAATCGAAATAATTAATCATGTTTGAAGATAAGCTTTGGAATTGCCAGCATCGATGGCCGGATCTTTGCATTGCGACAGAAAATGCCAAAGATTATTTTAAGAGATTCATATATCTCGCGGTTATTATTCCAAAAGAAGAATATACTTGTTTATATATTAAATTTATGTGTTTATTAAACAACTCAGAAATAATGCTAAACGATATTATTGGTTTTAAAATCCTCGTATATTTTGCGACAAGCATGAATGTTATGTGTTTCTTTTATTTTTATGAATACATCAAAGTTATAACTTTTGATGGGAAAGAACTAAAGTGTTCTCACCTTATGTAAATATTAGATAAACAAAAGAACGAAATATGGGCAGAATAAAATATTATATCTAAGTTTATTGGAAAAAAAAGGAAATACACTTTCCAGAGTTTGTTCTTGCTTTTAATAATTAATGCTTTATCTCCGGCTATCGCATCTGTCTTTCTTGCAAGTCTTATTCTAAACAAGACTGTAAACCTTGTGCCACAACGACGTACATCCCCAATTAATTTAAGAAGCAGCAAAATTCCACCCATTCACGGTCTAGGCCTCTATATATCGAAAAACCTACTAATCTAATAGTTTCTTCAAGACTGCAAAACTTTGGAATACCCTCATCGTGTTGTGTAGTGGATTCTTATACCATATATTAGCGAGGAGAGAGAGTGATCAGTTATTTTAACAGAAGAGGGAACAATCATTACTTATGATGGAGGAGGGGGCACATTACTTGGAAGGGGGTTATACAAAGTTCATATTAAAAGGATTTACACAATACCTTCAATTGTTGAATGACAAACAGTTAAAAATATCGATGATGTTCTTTATTTCATTTGACCGGTCGAAATGATGATGACGTCGGAAATTCAAATTCGGGGTCTACATAGTTTATTGTTCTTTCCTTCGCTTCCAAAGGACCCTAACTCCAACTCTCTCTCTGACTAGCAGACTCAACTGTTATGCCTCCTCTACCTGACTGGCGACTCCGACTGCCTTAATCTGACTAATTCTAGCTTCTATACTGAGAATTCCGTTTTTGCTATGGCGTCAGATGTGTGGTTACAAAACGTTACCAACTCACGTGGCGCAGCACACGTTCTCCAAAAACACTTATGCAAACAAAGAATTCTCAACTAACCTATTTTTAGCAATATATTTTTAATTTGTATTGTTCATTCTTTTTAGCTGGCCTTTTTAATTCAGTTTTCATAAAAGAATGAACAATTGATTCTTTCTACAATACAAACAATATCAAAACTATTTTACATGGAATTTAACAATAGTGAAAATCTAACATTCCAATTTATAAATCTATTTCTGAATCTTGCTTACAATGTTCGAGTCTCGGCTTATCCTAATCTCATTTTCCACTTATCTAATATTCTTCTTATTTACAGGAAAAAGGAACAGCTCTTTTTCCTGTAACAATCGTGCCTTACTTTCCTGTATCAATTTTACAGATATTCTACATAATTTATATTTGCGTAAAAAAATCCACGAATAAATATGAATAATTTAAAATATAAAAAATATTCAAATTACTGGATTTGATATTAAAGAAAATGGTTGACATGTCGTAAAAAACAACCAAACCTAACCAAACTCTATGATTAAATATTTCATGATAAACACATTTGAGGTTCGCATTAAAATATTACAAGAAGTTAATTTGTATAAATCCACATTTTTTAATCAAAAAGGTCATAGTCTATGAAAAATCAATCAAAGTGTTTTTGGTGCTGATCAATATATCGTATTGCTGGTCAATATATCGTATACTTTCTGGTAAAACAAGAATCAAAATGCGTTACCGCAAATAATGTATCATCGATTTTTTTTTTTTAGTTTACAATTTATTTTAGTAGAATTTCGACGGTCTCTAAGTGCATTCAGCTTTACAAATATCGCCAATTTCTGATCCCCAGCCGGGGAGAGGAAAAGTAAAAGGGAAACACGTCTACCCACTGCGATCACCAATCTCGTTCTGTTGTATTATTTAACACGATTCTCGTTGCAATACTTGAAAATACAAGCAATGCAAAAACTAATTATATTTATATTTTTCCTCAATCTTGAGATCATGAAAACAATCCAAGTCGCATTCCAAACACAACCACATGCCAGACTCATCTAAGTACTAATTCTTATTTATTATCTTTTGTTTTGTCGATTCCTCCCCACACACACGGTGTTCTCGTTATAAATAGTGGTGTTTGCATTGATCATATCATCGCCATAAGAGCAAAGGAATAAAATATCTCGTAAAATCTAAACAATCAATGTGAGGGACAATAGAGTTGCCTGTTGAAGGATCATAACAAATATCATCTGGTGTCTTGTAACAAGATAGAAAATCCCTTTCATCCTAAAAAAAAAATTGATAAGGTGGGTTCCAAAAGTATTGCCTCCTATATATTATTCCGCCCGAATGGATCAGACAGGATTGCAAATGATGAGTGAACTTACGCATTCATGACCTCAAATTTTCACTTTTCTCTTTCAGATATTGTCAGTGTGAGTCTCTAAGAAAGCAACCCCTGTCATGGACGTGCGTCAGAAGCTAAGATAAGTTATTGAATTCCTGGCAGAAGTGAATTGAGAATAGGGGTGAGTGTGTAGAAAAATATATTCTGGACTACAAAAGGTTGCTCGTTGTAATGGTATCACTCCTGTATCGTAGTTCTACAACTTTTTGAATAAAAGAACGGGGTTTTAATTTTGGAACGACCGTCGTAGTATTTCTTCAGAGTTATCGCAGTTAATATTTTGAATTTTTAATCGCATTTCGAAATCGTGAATGTGTTAAACTTGGTACAAATCCAATGTAGCATTATTAAGATGACACACCGGTTTCTGTTGAATCAGCGGAGTTAAGCGAAGTTGCGCCTGTTCAGTACAATATGGGAAACAATTTGGGAATACCGAGCGCTGTATGACGAGAACGACAACAGTTTTGTAAAAAAAAAAAATCCAAAACTAACATCATATAATCATCATGAATGATTGAAAAAGGTTGTGAATGCAAAATTCCCTAGAAACTTACTGAATCGGATAATTGTTTCTTAACGATCATGCTTAGTCATTTAAAATAGTATTTATTGTAATATTGAGTTGAAAGTCATGTTTAGTTTCAGAATAGTTTCCGATGGTTAGATATTCTATACAAGTCCTGGAGGTGACGGGTTTCTGATTGGTTGGTAGCAGAACGTGAATTAATTTGATTCGTCAGTTCCTAGCAGCATCGTTTATAAATAGAATCTCCCGACTGTGCGGGATCATACCCCCATTATAGGAACCTCTTATAATGGGATGTCTCCCAGCGGCTTCGGCTGCAGGGAGACAGGGTAGTACCAGTCAAGGGTTCGTCACTTGACACTCAGCCCAACAGGTGAGGGGCCGGGAACCGGCCCAGCACCTGTTGGACTGAGGTACACCGCCTGGGTAATACCTAGGAGGTCCACCCTCCCAGGCCTTGCCACCGGGCTTTCCGGTGGGGCAAGTTTATTGCTTGCTTCCTGAGGCGCCCCTACCGGGGAATGCCGACGGGGTTACTCAGGCAATTTTTAAAATTGCAGGAGTGCCCCTTCTTAAGGGGAGCCTGCGGGTATCCCACTTTCCCGGCCTTGTGCCAAATATTGCCGATGTGGGCGGCAATTAAATATATACCCCCATTATAGTTGGGGATGATTTCTTAGCAGTTTCGGCTGCAGGGAGACAGGGTAGATTACACGTCAAAAATCCATTCGACACTCAGCCCGACATGTGAGGGTCTGGGAACCGGCCCAGCACCTATCGGACTGAGCTACACCGCTTTGGTATCACCCAGAAGGTCCACCCTCTCAGGTCTTGCCACCCGACTTTCGGGTGGGGCAAGTTTATTGCTTGTCGCCTGAGGTGCCCCTACCGGGGAATCCCGACGAGGGTGTCCAGGCAATTTTTGCTGAGGCAAGAGTGCGTCTCCCTTAGGGGAGCTTGCCTATTCTTCCACTTTCTCGACCTTGCGTCAAATATTGGTGATGTGGGCACCAATCTGAATATCTAACCCCGTTATAGTTAAAAAAATATTGCAACAATTCTCGTGTGTGGGTTAATAGCAGCAGTATTGGGTTGTATATATATATTTTTAAATAAATAGTGGCGGGAATATTTGGAAGGTGGGTAGAAAGTGATTTTTCAATTTTCTTGTAAAATCTTGGGACTTTTAGAAAATTTAATACATTGTCTACTTGAACTTTTGTTTGTAGTGAATCATTTATAACGCCTTACTGTCTGTAGTATCGGTGTTCGGAAGAAGCCACCTTAACAGCTAAGGGTGTGTGGCGCACTAGGAAAGGACTTGGCGGTTATGATCCAGAATGGTTGTTGCATTTAATCTGCGATAATTGATATATAGAGTCAGAAATCATCATTGTTAGTTTTTAGTGATCAGAAACAATGGACAAGCATATGGCGATTCTTCACCTTGATCTATCATCGTCTAAGTGTATTTTATAAGTCTAAGTTATTCGACAATTTCGTTTGATGAAACGCTTTGTATTTTACACTGAGGCAAAATAGTCTACACATATATTTTAAATAGTGGCAAAATAATCTACGCACACATATGGTAGCTTCCTTCACTCTTGTGTGACCTCTGATCCCGTCCAAGTCAGAATGGTCGTGATCGTCTTTTCTCCGAGAGTTCTCTACAGGATTTTTCCGCGCCGCAGGCCTCGTTATCGAGTTGATATGCCGGTTTCCGCTGAAAATAATTAGGTATATAAGGTACGTAATTTCAGGGGCTGTCCTGATTCCTTACACGGCCCGAGAATCTGTTCACACGATTAGAGAGGTTAACAATTTGACCCCGGCCTTTCCTTGCATCCAGAAGCAGGATGTCCTTCAGTTGGGTTTCGCCAGACTAAGAACGAAATTATATTACGTTCTAGCTTTCAAATTAACATCACTTGTCATTTTGCCCAAACAATGAATTTAACTGTCGGGTTTCATAAAAAAAAACAATAAAATTCATTTTAATCAGCCGAACCAACCGCCGCTGTCCGGGCACATAGTAATACCTAATCATATCTACCCAGCATTCCCCAGCGTTTCTGGAGCCCAAATCATTTCCAATTGGGGAGCTCTGCCGCTCCCTAGGGCAGTCACGCCACACTTGAAAGACCATGGATACCCACTGGAAGGGTGTCTGCTCCTGGAATTTTTGCTGCCAAAGTTGCACAATCTCCAACCACACCGATCCTGAATCGACATTGTTGCATACTAATGGCAAGTAAAGGCTCAGGACGACTGGAAACAATGCTGAGATATGCGGAGAGCACATACAGCGCCTAGTATTGCCAAATAGTCACTCATCTGGTACTAGATAGGCTCAACGTTGCTTAACTTCGGTAATCTGACAAGAACCGGTGTGTCAATGTGATTATGCGGTCTACACACATATACACCCATTGCCACTTGTAAACCAAGAAGTCGGAGGCGCACTAACTAACAGGTAGTATCATTAATAACTAAACTGGTTTCCTTCAATAATTACAAGAAACCTTCTCTGCCACCAATAGCAATGGCCAGTGACTCCTTGTGTGAGAGTACATCTTTCAAACTGCTGGACCTAACGTTCACAGGAAACATGAGTTGGAACAATTATATTGAAAACATTGCCAGGGCCGCTGCGAAAAAGGTAGGCTCTCTCTACCGTGCTACAAAACGACTGACACCTGAAAGTATCCTGTATCTCTATAAGGCCACCATTCGCCCATGTATGGAGTATTGTTGTCACATTTGGGCTGGTGCATCTGCTGTAAGTCTCTCGCTCCTAGACAAGGTTCAAAAGAGAGTCGCCAATCTGATAGGCCCTGAACTGGCATCTAAGCTTCAGCCTCTGTCCCATCGACAAAACGTCGCATCCCTCTGCCTGTTCTACAAGTATTTTAATGGTGAATGCTCTGACGAACTGTAGACACTTGTGCGCCCACGACGTAGACACCCTCGACAAACCCGACAGGCAGCTAAATCCCACCCCCACACGGTAGAGATCCCTAGATGTAAAAGATCTTTCTAATCAAGTAGTTTCTTCCCCAGAACCGCTAGACTCTGAAATTCCATTCTAGGCCCCTGCTTCTTTAACTGTACTGACATGCAGAAGTTCAAGTGTAACGTGAACCGACATCTTGCTGCCCAAATCCCAACATAGTATCCCAGTAGTTGCTGCCCCTGATAGTAGCCCCCTACACCAAAGTGGCAATGTGCCTTGTTTGGGGTGGAGATGTAATTAAAAAAAAAATAATAATCTGTAAACGCCGTCTCGGCTAACACGTGCATACCTTAAGATTGAATTGCCAACTAAGTGCTTCATTGGAGCCCCGATGGAAAAAGAAGGAAAAGAAAACCAAAACTGAAATGAACATAGATTATCGGTAACGATTTGGATGGCAACAAAAATAAACTGGAGGGATGCTGTGTATCTGGCTTCAGATAAAATACGATCGTATACTTTGAGTGCCTCATGCGTCGCAGTACGCAGTGGAGCTCCTAAGGCTGTTTCCTGTATTAAAACACTTTTCAAAGTAGTTGTTGCTCGAAAGATTCTAGGGATTAAATGGACCGATTGAACTATCAAACAAGATACGGTTCTAACAGGTGGTATCGTTAATCATCTGCAAATGATATCTAGGCTAGTTCGGGCATACCCTTAGATTGGCCTCAAACAGAATTGTCAAGAAAGCGATCCAATGAAACTCCAAAGAAGAATAGGAAGATTAAAACTGAACTGGAAACAGGTAAGTGATCTTTGATTGCAGTGGGGAACAATTGGAGAGACGCCGTGGATGTAGCTTCAGATAAAAAAACAATAACTTTGACTATTCCATGCGTCGCAGGACGCTGGGGTTCATACTCTCATATGATTCTATCTGTGACTAGCGGGGATACCTGGCGCTGTCTGGGTGTCTGTGTGTGTTGAGAAAAACAAAAGTGTTAGTAGGCAGGTAAGCTCGAACCCGTGACGCGAAGGCGAGAAAGAAAGTGAAAGAAAACCCGACATCTTACCGCTACGCCATGATGCGATAGGAAGCACAAAATGTTCAAATTTTGCGATGGCGATCAAAAAGTTGACTTGCAGAAATGGATATTTAAGTGAATGAGTTCACGCAGGCGCAGAAATGAACGTCTGGCTTTAGTTAAAATCACGCACTTAACTCTGGTTGCAGGTCAGTTTCTGTCGTATCTGTTTCCCCACGATGTTGGGGTAACCAGCCCCCCCCTAAAAGGGGGAGCTCTGGAAGTGTCCAAATGAATAGCAATTGTCTGATATGAAGGGTTTTCCCCGTATTGATCAAAGCTAATAGACATTCTGAACGTCCCTGACAGGAAAGCTTCTGCCTTTGTTTCGATTAGTTTGCTTTTATACGAAAAGACAAACAAAACCTCAAAAGGATGGGAAGGAGATCATTTTTTTAAATTCTATCAAAATAAAGATAGAGACGACGTCCGATTTCGAATCTGAGATATTATTAGTTAGGAAGTATAAGGAACGTTCTCCAAAATAGTAACCTCATCGAGAAACTCGCGAAAAAAATCTTTCTCAGACACACAAAAAACGCGCGCGGCCGTTTTGCCTTATATATATATATATATATATATATATATATATATATATATATATATATATTATATATAGAGACTAGCCTGTGTGTCCGGCGGTTCCCGGGTGTTTGGAGGTGTGTGTTGGGCAAAAAGAAAAAAAAGTGTAAGTAGGTAAGCAGACTCGAACCCGTACAGCGAAAAAGGGAAAGAACGTGAAAAAAAAGTGACGCTTTTGCGGTAGCGCCCATCGACAAAACCGGAAGTGAGGTAGGTTAAAATTAAGACTAGTTAATCGAAATCATTAGATAAGTGGAAAATGAGATTAGGATAGACCGAGATTCGAACCGTGTAAGCAAGGCTCAGAAATAGATTAAAAAAATGGAATGTTGGGATTTGACTATTGTTGAATTTCACATAAAATAGTTTAGATATGTTCGTTTGTAAAAAGAATTAATTATTCATACTTTTATAGAAATTGAATTAAAAAAGGTCAGCTAAAAAGATAATGAACAATACAATTTAAAAATACATTGAAAATTAGGTTAGTGAGAATTCTTGTCTGCAGAAGCATGTTTGTGGAACATGTGCCGAGCCACGTATGTTTAAGCCGCGTGAGTCGACCACGTGTAGAGCCATACATATGACGTCATAGCAGAAAGGGGGATTCTCAATAATAGAAGCTAGGTTTAGCAGAGAGGGGGAGTCGAAGATCAGAGGTTGTCGAGTTCGGATCGAAGTCAACAGAGTCGGTCTGACAGAGCTGACATGATCCGAGGAGGGTCCCTTTAGAAACGAAGGGATAACGTTTAATCATGTAGAACGACTTTGAATTCCTTGACGTCATCATCATTCGACCGGTCGATCTGATAATAAAGAAGTTATCATCATGTTTTTTGTAAAACCGTGTCGTGTCATCATTCAACAGCAAAAGGTAATGTGTGAAACATCTTTAATATGAACTTTGTCTTCCTCATCGTTATTATGAACAGTATGTAACTCTTACAAGAAATGTATATCTTATCATCTCAACCGTATAAATGTATCTCCCCCTCATCATGCTTATATATATGTCCGCCGTCTCTCTCCAATATGAATGTCCCCCATGTAACAATGACATTAAACGCCATCTACTTTAAATGTATGTATGTATGTATGCCTAAAACTTTCGACAGAGGCTACGGAATTTTACGAGATTGGAATCATTTTGAAGCTCGATCTTTCGGACGATAAGTATCGAAAAATTGGCTAAAAAAAATTAATTCCTTCACCGTCCATTAGGCACTTTTCTACAGTAGGAGTAGTTCTTCTCGCCGATATTTTCGAAAGTCTTTCCGATTGACTAGCCTAAATTTAGACCTTCGTCACTTCTGGTATGGCGATTGATGCAACGACAAAGACGTCACGTTTTTCCCTTCCTTTGCGATACGGGTTCGAGCCTGCCTACTTACTACCACTATTTTTTCAGCACACACCTCCAAACACCCGGGCAATGCTGTGCGATGCCGGGTGATGCCGGGCGATGCCGGGCGATGCCGGGCACCAAGGTAAGTTTAACATAGAATGTAGGCGATTTTATTGATAAAAACAGACAGGAATTTTGCCAATAATCGTTTTTTTTCCGTATTTCTAACACTTGGGTTGTTGCGTTATCTTAATCTAAAATCGTAAACTACTATACAATCGTAAACTAATATATACAAAACTCACTAAGTCTGTGTGTTTGTATGTCTGTCTCCATTCTTTCAAAGGGCATTTCTAACGAGACGCAAGATCGCAGAGCGGCGCGAGGCGGATCAAATTGTTGCATTAAATTTTTTTTTTTTTTGTCGACTGTTCTGTTTTGATTTTTTTTTTTAGTAAAAGTAGATGATAAAGGATGAAAATTGAAACTTTATAAACGTATTGTTTGTACGCATACTCAAATGCATTTGTACGTAAAAGTCGTTTTATTTTAAACTAATCTTTATCTATCTGACGATAGCTCAGGTTGTAACAACCAAGGCGAGATCACTATATGTTTTGGTTTCGATTCTAGTTGATGGCATCAAAGTCAGATATTTTTACTTTGGAAATCACTACTATAGATTGAGTACAATCTTCTATTATAATAAAGTCGTATTTCTGTCTGTCTGTTTGTGTTAAGTGTTGAGACATTATGTTGAACAGAGATGGTAGTGAAGAAGCAGTGTAGTACGATCCTGAATGTAATTCCCAGTAACAAAGATGGCGGCGAACTGATTGAATCCAAAATTCGACAATTTTTATAGTAACTTTAGAAGCTTTTCATTGGTTGTTCACCATAACTTGTGGTTATAAAACCGATCGTCGAAATAATACTCCCCATCAGGAGTCAAAACATTTCACAGTTTATCTGTTTTTTCACTATTTGGTTTATATATACAAAAGGTACAGTTTCACAAAACTAATATTGAAAACAGACTTTTATATACTTTCACTCCAGCATGATTTCTATATGCACTTTTATTGAAAAGAAATTAATATTCAAGAGGTTATCTCATTTGCATATTACACTAAAGAATAACAGTTTTAATAATTAGCTCTAAATTTTTTATGGAAATTAGTAATAGATTTGTTATAATTTTTCTATTAAGAAATCTATATCTATCTAAATATCTATAAAAGTGTACGTGTCTGTGTGTGTTTTTGTGTGTGTCTGTGTACATCTCCCTACGCAATAACGCTGTCAACTTTTAGGCTACCAACTCGAAAGTTTATATACAGGATGCTGAGATTTGGGGAAATATTTGTAATCCGTTTTCGGCCAGAAATTTTGCTGTTAAGGGGTCAAAGTTCAACGATTTTACCTTTGAGATCTCTACCAAACTCCTCCGACGATTTTGGGTCTAAACACTTGAAATTTTATATATAGGTTCCTTGGGCATGGATCTAACTTAATAGCTTGATTTGAATCCAAGGCAATAAATGTTAAGAGGTCATAATAGGGGTCAAAGTTAAAAACAATTGACCGCTTTTTTTTTCTTTGCTCAACATACACCTCCAAACACCCGGGCAACACCGGGCGTAAATGCTAGTATATATAAAAGTGAACGTGTCTGTATGTGTGTCTGTGTGTGTGTCTGTGTACATTTCCCTACGCAATAACTCTGTCAATTTTCATTCTACAGACTCGAAATTTGATATACAGGTACTGAGATTTAGGAAAATCTTTGTGATCGGTTTTCGGCCAGAAATTTGGCTGTTAAGGGGTCAAAGTTCAACGATTTTATCTTTTAGAACTCTACCAAACTCCTCCGACATTTTTTGGTCTAAACACTTGAAATCTTAAATATAGGTTTTCAGGACATGGACCCAACTTTATAACTTCATCTGAGCTCCAAACAATAAATGTTAAGGGGTCATAATAGGGGTCAAAGTTAAAAAAATTGACCGCTTTTATTTTGCTCAACATACACCTCCAAACACCCGGGCAACGCCGGGCTGATATGCTAGTATCATATAAGGTTTATCTTATTTAGTTTTAATTTGATTTAATTAATTTATTTATTATTATTATTATCATAAACGATATTAGCTGCTTTTATAACCGGAAGTAATTTTTCATTTAACCTTATGTGTTCTTTCCTTTTAAAGTATGAGATTTTACTTCCCTGTTTGGATTTTACAGATGAAGATGTCTACGTTTTATGCTTCCAAAAATCAAAAACATGGTTAATTATCAGGAAAATCGTAATGAACTTAGGATATTTAGTGTATCTGAAATAATATATGACTAAACCCTCTGCTCGGTAATCATTTTTTTATCTGACAACACCAGGTATGTACCGCTAGTATAGTATATAACAGATAGAGAATTGATTCTATAATTATTAGGCCTATGGCACGAGAATATTCTTTCCATGGTTTTGACTCTCGAGTATATATCCGACACAGTTATACACAGTTAATCAATTGAGAACCACATCACTCTATCTTAAAACATATAAGATATTAATTGATATATACTCGAGAGTCAAAATAATGAAAGGAATATTCTATTGACATAGCCCTAATAATACATACATACGAATACAAAATCTGCATAAATTAATATATCATATTTAAGTGTATTTCACAATCGGGCAACGCCGGGCGTCCAACTTTTGATACACGCATGTTCTTTGGTTCTTTCTTGAGGCAAATTGAGAGTGTCTTATTTAATATTGAAACCAGGACTATATTCCATGATTTTATATGTGCAGAATCTATTAGTGTTACTTTGGTGTCAGTCAGCCTTTTGTCATTAACCTTTATTGGTCCTCCGACTTAGTCGGATATAGACTTTAGAATTCACCCTCGTCCGTTCGTCCGTTCGTTTCCAAAATTCTCTATAACTACTCATTATATTTTTCTAAAATTTTGCATGAAGTAACAACTACCCAATGGAGGAAATGCAACATTTTCGGATTTTTGATAAAAATTATGCTCAAAAGGTATCAAAATGGCCATAAAGAGCACTTTTCGGGACCATCAGATTGTGCTGAAAATTACCCAAAGGCAAAACCACATGATATACACATGATATAAAACATAATATTTGACCCTGGGAAAATTCTGGCTACATTCCCAGGGGGTTAAGAAAGAGTCAAAATGGCCAATATTTGACACAGAAAATTTGTGGAGCTTGAACCCCATTGTGTTTTAATGATGAAAAACACACCTTCTAGAGCTCATTTTTATTTTTCTCCAAAAATGTATACTTTTGCCTAAATAGAGGTTTAAATAGTACCGAATTAAAAAGAAATAAGGTATCGCTTGTAAAAAAAAATATTATTAGTCTGTTTTAGCCGAATGTTTTACATCAGGCCAGGGGTTTAAATGGTAAAAATAGGTAACAGTTCTACAACTGATTTTGGCTAACAGTACAAAGGAAATAACACTTGTAGACACGATTTTATTCGAAGATACAGCTTTAATATATGCGATTGGTTTACAATATAAGGTTACAAACTAGCAAGCAGGAAACTCATATTTTTTAAGTGTATTCTAAACATGAATGAAGATCTGACCTTTATCTAACTATACCCTCGTGGGGAGGCAAGCAAATAAGAACATGTCAATTCGAATTTGTTTCACAATCCGAATTGTCTATGCATTTATTCAAAGTCATGTTTGTTACCTGTGAATGTTAGGATGGAGAATTTAAATAATAAACTCTCAGCTAGCGTTCATAAGATTCTGTCAGCGATAAGAACTTTCAAATGTTTGCACTTTGTACGTAGATCATTTAGAATTTTATCAGAATTTTATCTTCCATGAAAAATAGGAAGATGAAAAGCCGTGTGAAGTGTGGTGCCGTTTATTTTACTGGCTGCAGTACAGTGGAAGCTGCAACAAAAACAGCTGGATGTTCCATATCCTTGAGAGAATGTGTATAGGTGAAGTAATCAACTATAAGGTTGACCACATGACTCTTT
The DNA here is from genome assembly GCF_053919585.1 of Euprymna scolopes. Classification (NCBI taxonomy): domain Eukaryota; kingdom Metazoa; phylum Mollusca; class Cephalopoda; order Sepiida; family Sepiolidae; genus Euprymna; species Euprymna scolopes. The sequence continues at coordinate 24,099,035 of NC_136491.1, forward strand.
CACGTTCTACCACAAAAAACATGGCAAAGGCACCAGTCGTATGATAGTTTTTGTCATGTTTATTTTAATTGTGTATTTTTATTGTGTATTTTAATTGTTTATTTTAATTGTTTATTTTAATTGTTTATTTTAATTGTGTATATGCTTTAAACGGTTTTTTTCTTTAGTTCTTATATAGTTCCCTATATTTTGTCCAATTTTTTCATGGACCTTTCTTAATAGCTGTTTAACTTTTTAAATTAAAACAACGGAATCTTTACTTTTGAAACGATTCTATAATATATATATATATATATATATATATATATATATATATATATATATATATATATATATATTATAAAGAAGTGAACCATCGCGGAAATTCAATCGACTAAGATAAGATGGAAAACTGGGTGAGGAAAAGGAAAAAAAATGGGGCAAGTTACATGTAACAAATGTACTATTCAATAAAATAAATAAGTCGATTAAAAACAAGATCGTTAAAATACACCCGAAGCGTTTTTAGTTTAGACTAACTTTTCAAGAGTATAAGTCTGCAAATTATTACTTTTTAGAATAGTTGGTTGTGGAATGGAGTAAGTGCGGAGAGGAGTTTAAAAACAAAAAAAACAAAAAACAAACAAACAAAAAAAACTGTGACTACCCAAATAATTCTAATTGAAGCCGGAGGTTTCTCTGCTTGCACAAAGTATATATATATATATATATATATATATATATATATATATATATATATATAAAATATAATATGAATCTTACCTGTCTATTTGAATGTATGTATGCCTGCCAAAACTTTTAACAGAGGCGGCGGATTTTCACAAGATCCATATCGTTTTGAAGCTCGACCGTTCGGCCGACAAATATCGATGAATTGGCTAAAAACATTAATTACTTCATCCTCAACTGAGCACTTTTCTACTGGGAATAGCGGCTTTTTTAGCCGATAATCTCGAAAGTCATCCCCTCTTTTCGATTAACTAGCCTTAATTTAAACCTTCGTCACTACTGGTTTGGCGATGGACGCAACAGCAAAGACGTCACGTTTTTTCACGTTCTTTTACTCCTTCTCGGTACGGGTTCGAGCCTACTACCACATTTCTTTTTGCTCAACACACACCGCAAAACATCCGGGCAACGCCGGACATTCAGGCTAGTACATATATAATACACATACTAACACGCACACACACATACATACACATTATATATATATATATATATATATATATATATATATATATATATCGATGTGTCGAACATTTACTAATTCTTTGTATTTTTCTGTCGGCAAAAGTAACAGAAAATTCAAACGTGTTTTAATAAGGAACGATCGCTGTGCATGGGCGACCAGAGCACACTTTGTCATAGGAGAATCGTTCCATAAATATAAACAAACGCAGCATAGCTTGTTTTTCTACTTGTTTGTGTTATATTTTTAAACATTTTTTCTAATCTGCAAGTATTCTGGAATTAAATATGGGGATTGTCACAGCGTGAAAATGGCGAAAAATGGGTTGGTCTTAATCGAGAATTCCGGTTGGACAGCACGATCGAATAATTGTGGCCACAGTTGATTACGATTGATCATAACCTTGTTAATCCCCGATATTTCATTCCAGACAAGAGATGCGACTGCCTTCGATGTTTGTTATGAATTGATAGAATTTATATCCACGCAGACTCGCACGATTGATTAGTGTCCGGACACATAATAAGCTGATGACAATCGTTTGTTTTAAACCCGTCCTTCTGCAAAAGTTCATTATAAACGGAATAGTGTCACTAATTTAATCAATATGAATGGACTCTAAAACGGCCTGCAACCTAAACCAATATTTCTTATATCCCATCAAATAGTAATGGCACAAAAATAAATTATTTTATAAGCACCTGCAGTTCACTCTTAGCTAGGTTGCAAAAAAGTATTTCATACCACCTAAACGTCTGAATTTCTCATTATCTTAAATTTTAACGCTATGACATAATTTCTACCAAACTTTTAAACTTTAACGACTGTAATGCTATATGTTTTGGTTTCGATTCTAACTGATTGCACTCAAGTCATATTTTTTTAAAAACTTTTGAAATCACTCCTATACCTTGGGTAAAAATATGATAATCAATTGAGTAATAGTACATATGAAATTTGTATGAATTAAAATATATTTTAGCGTATTTTAACGGAACTCAAACCCCTGACATATTGAAGTGTATTTTAAGACCGCTTCACTTCAATACTATACTACATATTAGGTACAATATATGTCATCGTCTCAAATTTTTAACGTCATGCCGTCATTTCTAGTAAAATTCTCAAACTGAAGGACTAAAGCTGGAACACTATACCTTTTTATTTCGATTTTAGCTGATAGCACTCAAATCATATGTTTTAAAAACTTTGAACTCACTACTATATATTGGATACAATATAATAATCAATAAAGTATTGGACTTATAATAATAATTACAAAATGCACGAAATAAAATATATTTAAGCGTATCTTACGACCGGAAAACGCTGGGCGGACTTTTAGTTGTCTACCAAAATCTAACTTGTCTTCAATTTTTTTAAACGGAATAAGCTTCGGTGAACTCACTGCATTTGTACCCCATTAACGTAAATCCCTCTTACGATCTTGACTTGCAGCAAAATCTCACCCTTGCATTGTAGAATATTATAGATGCCATCAGATTTCCTACTGTAATACTTTGCTAGGACCACTTACCTTTAGAATTTCTGCCTCTTTCCACTTCAAAAATTTAAATGTATAGTGAGCAAACATCTTGCTTGCCAACTCCCTACCCTCGTCGTCCCTTTTTAATCTGGCCTTTAGAACAGCACTGCACTTTTAAACCATTAAAAGTAAATACCATTTACCTACCCGTCTAGTCGCAAAATCCTACCTCTTCACTGCATAATTTAATAGATACTACTATATATATAGATGTACGACTCTAGTAGCCACTTTTCTTAGGACCGCCTGTCTTTGCAACTTTCTTCCTGATTCCATAAGTGTACCATTAATGTGAATAAAAAAAAAACAAATTTACTGGAGAACACTCTACCCTGATTGTTTCCCTAAAATGTGGCAGCCAGCACAATAGTCTGTGAATAAAATAGAATATTTTTCCAAATATATTATTCTTGGATCGATCGAGTGCACGGAGTGATCCAAATTACTACCCATGGAATTGGCTATCCAATTAAAAATTAAATTTTAGAAAATCAAATAAGGTTATACAATCTTTTATGAAAAGTATAAAAATCAGTTTCTCTTTTTCCCCCTCTTTCTCTTTTTTACTCGTCTTACAGCAAAATCCCCCCACATTCACACACACAAAAGAAAATGAATTTATTTATTCAATAAAAAATATAACTTTATTTGAGTTTCTAACATTTACAATTTTACTTTACGAAATAATCTTTTCAAAGATGTGACCAAGCTACTTCTATTCCAAATTCACGCCAATCACGCAAACACATCGATATTTTACTTTAAAATTCAGATGAAAATATCTCGGCTCAAACGAAAGATTTATTGATCGAAATAAGCACCGCTAGAATCAACACTTTTGCAAACGCAATACAAGTGTATTTATGTCAGTAACATAAAAAATATTGTGTTCTGGTCGCAATGAAGTAGTTGGGGACGTTTTTTGATATCGCTTAGGTTTTTTAAGCATTACTTATGCAGAAACTTGTAGAGAGGGTTGAAAAGTGGTAATCAGTAGGTGAGAAGCCTGCATAGTATGGGGTAGGGCAGAGTTTTGTAGCCTAATTCATTCAACAACTGCAGGATCAGTTAAGCAACGTTCGATCGGGAATTGTTGTGGAAGAGAATTGGGTCTTTTTATTGACTATTGCCGAGTGTTGTCGGAAGTTCTGATGGATCCCATCCATTTATTGGCAATCCTTCCCCTGTCGTAATTGTTTCGCATTCAAAAAACTGTATTGGATGAGTCCGTTCACTGACCACCAAACAGTAAGCATGACCTTTTGGTGTAAGTCTGGTTTCAAGGAGTGTCGTGGAGCTTCGTCGGCATCTAACCACAGAGCTGAGTGTCGCCGGTGGTCGTAAATAACCAATTTTTCATCGCAAGTAACAACCCTGTCGAAAAACTGGTCGTTTTTATTGCGTAAAAAGGGGGAAGGCAACACTTCATAACGGCGTTTCTTTTGGTTGTTGTTCAGTTCGTGAGGCACCCGTTTATCAAGTTTTCTGTTTTTCCAACCCCTCTCAAGTGGTTGGGAATCATCGTATTATGTTTAATTCATAAGTAAGTTCTCGAACAGTTTTTCGCGGATTGGCTTAGATTAAGGCTCTTAATTGATCGCTGTCAACGTCCGATAGCCGACCACTACGCTCATGATCTTCAAGACTCTCATCGCAGCAACGAAGTTTCTTTAATTACTACTGCGCTACGCGGTCATTAATGGTTCCTCGGCCAAACGCTTTGTTGATATCGCAAACTGTTTCAGCAGCTTTTCAGCCTAGCTTGAATTGAAGAAAATTGTGCTTATTTACTTTTTTTCCATCTTGTATTCCACGTTCTGAAAGAAAACATAATTTTTAAACCGATTGTAATTTAAACGATTAGATAGAGCAAAAACGCCCTTTAAAATAATATATAAAGTAAAGGTATTATAACGAAAACTTATTTGGAAATACATCATTTGAAATCAAAGTTAAAAATTTCGCAAGAACGTACTTCTCAGCCTAATATATATATATATATATATATATATATATATATATATATATATATATATATATATATATATATAAACTGTGTTTCGCTTTATTGCAGATCATAATTTTTTAATACCTTCAATAATATTAATCATAAGCAATTGAAATTTTGCACACTGATAGAGTACTCCGAAGAAAGTAAGCTACCAAAATATCTTTCAAATCTATATGATATTTCAAAAGCTACAGGCATTTATGCTTTTTGTTGCCATTTTCACTGTTTCTCTGTTTATTGCAGGTTTGTGAAAATGACCCAAACAGGACATTTGACTGCTACTAAAAAGCAGAGGATTGTAGCATACCTTACAGAGGGACTGACTCTTCTGGATTTAGCCAAGGAACTGGAAAATGATAAGACAACCTGGGTTTCTTTTGTAGAGAAGCCCAACGCCACATCACGAAAAGATAAGGACAAAAGAAGAAGCATTTCCCCTCGTAATATGTGAGAAATACGCAGGTAGGTCAATATGGAACAAACTGCCCACCAGCGCCTCCATTTTTGCGAAAGTTGGCATGCGTCCGCTATCCAGAAAGACTAGATGCAGTGTCTTGAATGAAAGACCAGGAACGTGAAACCCATTTTCAGACCTCCCTTAAACCAAACTCATAAAAAAACGTTGCGTGGACAGAAACATACACGAAAACAGACTTCCAACAGGTTCTGTTCGCAGATGAAGCTAGAGCCACACTTTATGGCCCAGATGGATGGGCTAAAGTTTGGAGTCCTACCGAAACTGCTATCCCACATCGTGTTCGCCGTCAAGAAGGAGGCGGGGGAGTTATATTTTGGGCGGGTATCATAGGTGATACATTATTAGGAGTTTTTCGTCTACCTGAAGGTGTGAAACTCACAAGCCAAGTATTCACACAGTTTTTAGATGAGAATTTGTCCCCTTGGTTATACGACGTGGCATTACTTCGTTGACGTCAGCTGATTTTTATGCACAACCATGCTCCATCTCATGCAGCAAAGGTTATGACTTCCTTCCTCGCATTTCTGGGGATCAAGGGCGAGACTCTCATGAATTGGCCGCCTTGTTCTCCTGACTTAAACCCAATTGAGTCGTTCTGGCCAATTTTGAAGAGGGGGTTTATGAAGGAAGACAACAATTTACATCAAATGACGCCTTCTGGAATAAAATTATTGAAGTTGCAAGTACGATAACACCTTCTTAAATCAACAGATTGACTTCATCTGTCGATAGCAAACTGCTTAAGATAATGACAAGGAGTGGAATTTATGTTGATAAATGATTTGGTCTTGTGTTACATATCTGTTGAATTATTTCTTATATTCCATCCATATTGTTACTAACGATTTAATTTATTGAATAAAATAAGTTTGGTCAGCAAAATTATGTTGTGTTTTTTTTTTGTTTTTAAACGGTATTTTTACAAACCTGCAATAAAGCGATAAACCGCGAAAATGGCAGCAAAAACATAAATCCTATAACTTTGGAAATATCATATAGATTTGAAAGATATTTTGATAGCTTATCTTCTTCGGAGTACTCTATCAGTGTGCAAAATTTCAATTGCTTATGATTAATATTATTGAAGTTATTAACAAAATTATCATCTGCAATAAAGTGAGAAACAGTTTATATATGTATATATATGTATATATATAAATACACACACACACACACACACACACACACACACACACAATTCAGTCCTTTAATTCAGTTGACTTACACAAAGGAATAAATTATAAGATTATCCATATTAGGAATTTTGGATTATAACTTTTTGTCATTTATTCTCTATATTTCTCTGTAATTACATTGAGCTTCTTAAATAAGGATTGATATATAATAAGAAAATATATTTCTACAGAAATATATATATATATATATATATATATATATATATGTATATATATACGTACATTAATTCTGATGCAATAATTTATGTTTATAGATGAATTGCTAGCTCAAAGGATAAAACTGCCAGCATTAATTTTAAGCAGCAAAAAAAAAAAAAAAAAGAATGGTAACAAACAACTATTACCTGCTTATCAATCATTTGAAAATCTTAATAACAAACTAAACGAAGAGATGGTTGATTTGTTTTTAATGCATATCAAACTTTTCCGGGTTATTTAGTGTAGAATCTGTTTATTTCGGTCAAATAATTGTGTGTTTCAAGTTCTTTATATTTTCTAAGTAATTATTCATGGCCTTTGGTTTAATTGTTTTATTTTATATACATATATATATTGTTTTATTTTATATATATATATTGTTTTATTCTATATATATATATATATATATATATATATATATATATATATATATATATATATATATATCAATGAACGTTTGAATATCATATTCAATTTGAATACCATCAATAAACGTTTGAAAATTTAAGGAAGTTACAAACATTTACCAAAATGACCGGATCCATTATTGAATTTGTAACTTCCTTAAATTTTCAAACGTTTATTGATGGCGTTTGGTTTGGTTTATTTGAAGAGTAAATTTGTTGTCTGTTATGGTGTTAGCGGTTGAATAAATAACGAGAAATATGTATTAATAAAATACATAAAAAAATCGAAATTGAAAAATATATTTGCTTATAGCCGGACTAGTTGTGAACGATCATCCGCTTCGCGTGTCCGTCACCAATTCTCGTAAACCACTTTTCGTTCCACGGAAGTGACGTCACGGACGGAATTGACGTCATGGAACAGTTCATTCTCGTAATAGGGGTGCGTCCCCAACATTGTCTTTGTTTTGCAGAAGTTGATTATGTCTTGCAAAGCGAAACAAAACAACAAAAACATCAATGCTTGGTGTGTTTTAGGTCAGGAGATCAGTGTCTTCAGGCAGACTAATCTGATAGCACCAGGATGAAAAGATGTCCATTCTTTTAAAGCCACCCGTCAGAGAGAAACAAGAAAGAAAACTGATCTGTCATATTTGAACAATATCAACTTAATGATAATGACGGAATTCACAACTAGGAACCAGAATATAACCATGACATGGATCAACCATGAGTAGGCATTCAATACAATTTGCCAAACATCAATAAATCGATTATTAAAAAAAATTTTTAAATATAAGAGAAAATTCCAAACTTTATCACGAAAACATTGGTAATAGATGAGTGAAAGGATCTCCATTAAATCTCAAAAGTGACAGAAACTGTAATTTATATCAAAATCTCAAAATTACATAGAAGAAAATAGTAACTCATTACTAGGGCTATGACAACAGCATATTCTTATTGCTTTGACTCTCGAGTATATATCCGACACAGTTAATCAACCGAGAACCACATACCCCTATATAAAAATATATGATATCAACGGATACACACTCGAGAGTCCAAACAATAAAAAGAATATGCTGTTGTCTTAGCACTAATCACTACTATCGTTTTCCATACTTATCCTTTAGTCTTCACATTTCATGAGCGATGTTTTGATACAAGGATAAAAATTGCTGTTTTCTGTGCCAAAATAAATCCATCTAATACTCATCGTAGTATTTTCTTTTTAAGTCCTTATATAAAGTGGAATAATGTCTTGTCTGGAGCGATTTCTGTATAAATGTCGGAAAGAATTATACCTTTAACAAAATCGAAATAGGAATCCAGATAGAAAATTGCTTCAACTGAAACTATGCAAAACGGCTGTAAACAGTTATATAGAATAAAAAAAAATTGAAAGAAAAAAACGCCATCTAAATTTTCGCTACAACAGCTTATTGCAACTTGAATGATTGATGATCGACCCCAACGAGTGAATCAAAGCGTCTATTTCGTTAATTAAACACATTTTATAACGGTTATCAAAAAGTCAGAAAGTGATGGAAATCTACTGAAAATTGCTGTTACCACGAATCCAGAGCACACCACTTGTTACTGTAAATGACAGACTATTGAATAAATAATAACGAATAATGAATCGTGTGAAAAATTCTAGGACTACTACTACTACTATTACTACTACTACTACTAATAATAATAATAATAACAACAATAATAAGAAGAATAAGAAGAATAAGAAGAAGAAGAAGAAGAAGAAGAAGAAGAAGAAAAATTCAGACTCTGTAGGCAAAGAGACGGAACAATAAACCACGTAATCAGTGACTGCAGCCAGTCGTTAAGGGGAATCGAACGACCGAGAAGTAAAAGCACTAACAAGACCTACATTAAATAGGTGTGAAAAGAACTGGGATCTTGAGGTCGCTTTACAACTGAAAATGCAGTGAAGACCAGTATTTATTGCCAGTGAGAAATCAACGGTAAACGGCTGCTGCAATAACGCAAATCTATATGCAAATATTATTGAAATGGGTGAAGCGTACTGGAAATCTGAGGAGGCATGCTGTCAATCAAACTCCAGGGAATGCCACAGGTTCTTCTCAAAGAAAGATTTTTGATGATGGTCTGTGTGAAAACTCAAAGTGAATACTACTACTACTACTACTACTACTACTACTACTACTACTACTACTAATAATAATAATAATAATAACGACCTTAAAACTGGCTACATAGATACTTCAACAGAAGTAAATCACTAAAAGCTGACACAGCAACATTGTAAGAAATATGCCCCCCCCATAATTGTAGTGTCTGTACAGACTGGCGTCACACTAAATAGTCGTAAAGGGTAAAGCGGGGGTGAAAAGAAAAAGGAGTAAAAGCACTAACCAAACCTCCACTCGATTTAGTCGAGGAGGAATGATATCTTGTGCAGGCTAGTTGCCATCCAATTTCTAGTGAAAACCAATGGCAGTTGCCAGCGAAGAATCGCTATTGCGATAACGCAAAACTATTTGCTAAGGTTATCGAAAGAGGTGGAAAGTATTAGAATCCGTGGAAGACTTGTTGTCACCAACACTCCAGGGAACTTCCTGCCGGTTATCATGAGTGCGCAATTTCTGATAATGGCCTGTAAGAACTCTTAGTGAGTGCAAATAATAATACGTAATGATTACTGACAGCCTCACATAATAACGCAATCAGAATGAATTATTATTAGTAGTAGTAGTACTAACAATAGTAATAGTAGCAGTAGTTGTAGTAGAATAAGAAGTAGGAGCAGTAATAGTTGTAATAGTAGTTTAAGATTACCAGTACGAGTTATCGAACTTTAAATAAATGTAAACAAAACAGATGCAAAACAGACTAGAGTGTCCTTTTGAGTAAATGGTTTAGATGATATGGTTTCAACTTCCCCTGTTTTCCATTTCAGCATTTCCAAAAACTTACTGAGTCATGTTATTGAGATCCACGCTAATACCAATTTCTGCCGGCGGCAACAACTCGCCTTTATCACCCGATTCCAAATGTACGAAACCTATAATGAAACACTATCAGATTCGTGGAGCTATTTCGGGCTTCATTCTCATCCGACAAACAAAATAAAAGACACAACCTTTCTTACTATTGGTGATTTTCGTGAAAGGAGCAATGGAGCGAGTTGTCTGGCGCATGTTACCTGCAAGAAGAGCGGAATATCATCGCTATTTACTGCATGATCGCCCCTTTTAGATAAATCGCGTCGTTTTTCTTGGCAAGTATGACCTTGACCTCACCAAGATTGGATTAAGACGTTCGTTTGTACATTCAACTTTATTTTGGAAGGAAGTAATACACGCTGTTTATTTGATGCTAGATTTGATACTCGTCTCAAAATAGGTTCATAATACTTAGATTTACGTGAGATAGAGATCAATCCCCATGTATTTTGAAACAGATTTTATTGCCATGTGAATAAAAAAAAAGAAGAAAATCTATTAAATTGAAAGTTTAGTCTAATCTATACAGGGTGGAACGATTAAATCGTTGCCTTAGAAAAGACGATATAATTCCATTTCCGTTTGATAAAAACCTGTTTTCTTTTTTTTTGCTGCAGAGCATCTACTAGGTGGCCAGTTGTCTACTAATCCCAAGAGCGAAAAGGTGCCTTCTAGCATGTCTGAAAGTGACACAATGGTCAACAAGCGAAATCGGAGAGGCGCCACTATACAACTCATGCTCTCTACCGATCTAATTTATGACACCCACTGGACTAATTTGTTTAGTTATATGTCGAGAATATCACCAACATGACCTCCCACAGCAGCAAAGCCAACCTGATCGCCGCTATCCGCTGAGTATTCGCCGAGCTCTGGCCAGCGCTTCTGGAAAAGCATGCTTCCAATTCCGGACTCGTATCGCGGCGGTGATTGATGCTGAAGGAGGCTACCTTGAGTATATGCCAGCTCTACTACATAATTAAGTCATCTGAATTGATTTTGTTAATAAAAGTTTAAAAATAAAGCTGTAGTGTTGTTTTCTGTAGTGACAATTTTATCGTTCCATATTTATAAAAGTGAGAATATGTGTGTGTGTGTGTGTGTGTGTGTGTGTGAGAGAGAGAGGACAACTCTTAAATTACATAGTCAACATATTTTAGATCTAAAAACTTGAAATTTAGTATATAGGGTATTCGGACATGTACAAAACTTTTAATCGGTTCTCATCCGGAAAATCGGTTAGATAAGAGGACAAAATTAAAAAAAAAATTGCTACTTGGAGGTCGTCGGATTTTTATCTGTTTGTTAACTGTTTCACGAATGCGCATGCGTGAATCGTTTACATGACAGTTTCCTTGTGTTAAGAATAAGTAGGTTTAAAAAAATTTGAAAGACGTGGCAAGAATGCCTAATAGTTATCGTACTTGACTCATTGTCTCGAAGTTTTGGTTTCGATCTCAGTTCGAGTATTTGTTTTTACTTACAAGAAGTTAACTGTTTAGAAAAAAAAACATAATACTCGCATGCATATGTCTCAATTTCTTTCTTTTTTTAAAGAATTTAACGTTACTTTTAATTCCTGGCAATGCCGGATACATCTGCTAGTAGAATATATTCATATAATCAAATAAACTATATGAATACAAATAGGAATAGTGTTGAAAATATATAATCGAATTTAATAGAATTTTGAAATAATAGTCAAAAATGGAAATTAAAAAGGTACTTTATGTCCACTCGCCTCAGTGTCTGTATTTTACAAGCACTTTAATGGAATGTGCCCTGATAAACTCATAGCATAGGTTTCCTCCCGACAGACATAACTCCAACTAACTCGATAAGCAGAAAAATCCTACCTCTTCACTCTTGAAGTCCCTAGATGCCGGAACGCTTTCTACTTGAATAGTTTATTCATTCTGTTATACTTTGGAATTCCATCCGTGTCTCCTGCTTCATTGACTATACTTACCTGCTGAAATTTAAATGTAATGTGAACAGACATCTCACTGTTTAACTCGCTATAGTATGATGTTAGACATGATCTCAAATGATAGTCCCTTGCGTTTCAAATGGCAATGTGCCTCGTTTAAGATGAAAATGAAAAAAAGTAAAAAAAAAAAAAAAAAATCAACAGGATTTGACATCGCTCTTTCTATCTCTCACAAACATAAAGATGGGTCGTATTTTCAAAATTAATTCTCAGTATCATTTCATCCAACATAGCTATATTTTATTCTGACTAGCGGTTTCTTCCTTTTTTGTGTCATGTTCGTTACACTAACGTGCAATTCGCTTTTGTTTCTTTCAAAAAATATGTTACAATATTTTTGGGTAATAATGGGGTATGATCCCGCATAGTCGGGAGATTCTATTTATAAACGATGCTGCTAGGAAGTGACGAATCGAATTAATTCACGTTCTGTTACCAACCAATTAGAAACCAGAATTGTTCCATAAATATTAAACCTTTTCTGTAGCAATTTTGCATATGTTTTCTCAGGCTCAACGCGGACAATCTTTTGCTCTGTGGATTCCAACTCGAGAACTGTCTACTGCAAACCAGTCACCTCTCAGGACTTGTGAAGAACAACAAACCATCGGAAACTGTTCTGAAATTAAACATGGTTTACACTTCTAGAACGAACCATCGGAAATTGTTTTGTCTACTGCAAACCAGTCACCTCTCAGGACTTGTGTAGAACAACGAACCATCGGAAACTGTTCTGAAACTAAACATGGCTTACACTTCTAGGAAATACTTATTCCGACTCCGGGAATTGTTAAAATCGAGACATTTTTAATAACCACCTACACAGCTATTGCTGCTTACGTCATTAATCTTTATTGGGTATTTCTATCTATTTATTTGACTTTTTTCATAAATAAATTCAGAACGATTGCTGTTCATGACTTAGACAAACATAAAAAAAATCATGATTTTATATAAATCTAGGAGGATATTCGAGCATTGACGGGTAAAATACATTTCCAAAACGGAATAATGCAGCACCAGTTTGATGTTCTCTTACAAAGTGTAAAATCAAGAAGCACTGCTACTAAACATTATCTCTAGAATTCTTATTCCAATCTTGATCAAAATCCATGATATCATTTTTATTCGGAAAACGATTCAAATTTAAACATTTTGGCTGAATCAATAATTTATTCATTAATATATTAATATAATATAATTAATAATAATAATATATATATTAATAACATTAATAATAATAATAATAATAATATTAATATATTATTGACCTTTCATTTTAAAAATTCTCCTTTAAAGGTCAATTTTTCAAAACTCCAAAACATAATATCGATAAGACACAAGTAAAATAGCAAATGCATACTCTGTGGACAAAGCGACGATGTGATAAACAACATAATAAATGAATGCAGCAAACTAGTTCAAAAAGAATATAAGAATGGACGTTGATCACGTGGAAAATGTAGTACACTGGAAATTATGAAAACAACTGCATTTTGAAGACCCAGACCAATGGTACAGGCAAAAACCAGTAGCAGTACTTGACAACGAAAACCGTAAAATCATATGGTACATGGACGTACAAATAAATAAACCCATCCAAGCAAGGAGGCCAGACATCATAATAGTTAACAATAAGGTAAAGTCCCGCCAGATCATAGATTTTGTCGTTTCAGCAGATCACAGTGTACATCCCAAGAAGACAAAAAAAAAAGAATTAAATTGAACTGGCTAGAAGCTGATAAAGATATGGAAGATGAAGAAAGTCACCAATGATCGTAAGAGAACTCGAACCAATCCCGAAAAAAAATGCGCGGGAAATTGGAATAACGGGATGGATGAGGCGATAAAACCAATAGCAATATCATAGATAGAAATAATATATTTCGCCATCTTTGCACATCACGCGTTGAATATCAAGGCAACCGAGAAGCGAAGGAAGCGCCTCAAGAGTTGATTCTTGGACCATTATTATTCCTGATATTCATGAACGACCTCCCTGATAATATGGTGTCCGAGATCGGCATATTTGCTAATGATACAACGCTCTATAATATCCACGAGGGAAGAACAGATGCACATAAATCTAAGACAATGTCAGAATCGTTAGAAAATGATCTCCAGTCTATAGTGGAATGGGACCGCAAATGGATGGTAAAATTTAATGCTAGTAAAACTAAGATGCTCTCCTTTAACAATTACAAGACGCCCCACCAACCGTCTATATCAATGACAAATAGCACCCTACCTGAGAATTCTACCTTCAAACTCCTCGACCTAAAATTTGCGGGCAATATGAACTGGAACAAATACATAGAGAACATTGCAAAGGCTGCTGCAAAGAAGGCGGGTTCCCTCTATCGAGCTAGAAGACTACTTACGCCCAAGAGTATCCTGTACATTTACAA
>NC_136491.1:24118447-24128447 GCF_053919585.1 Euprymna scolopes
TAAAACTATTTCCTCTCCAAAAATTTTCAAAATAATAATAAAAAAAACATGGCTGTGTGTTTACGGTTTCAAATTGGCTATTTTATTTTACAATTTAAATAAAAGTTATGTTGAGAAAAGGCTGTAAATTCTTTTTATTTTAGATTCTTTTTAAAATTTAAAAAATATGCTAGCGAATTGACATTTGTTCGTTTATAAATTATATTAAAAAATATTAAAAAAAACAAAACGATGTGTAATGTGTTGAAATTTCATTGAAAAAAAAAATGTAATTTAAAAAAAAAAAAATTTTTAGCTTTAAAAGTTTAAGAAAAAAATGTCATACAAGATTGTTTCGAATTCGTCGTTATTTTTTATTTCACTTTTTATTTTATTTATGATAAAACTATTTCGTCTCCCAAAATTTTCATTCCATGAGTTTTTTCTAGTTTGTATTATTTCACGTTTTTAGACTAGTATTACTCTCTTGAATGTTATGCTAACAACGTTTTTTTTTGTCGATGTAACCTACGGCCTTCTTCAGCTGTATTTTGTTGAACTCTGGAATCTTTCTGTCATACTCAGGAATCTGTACAGAATTTCAAACGAAACTCCCTTTGTAATCCACGGTTGTAGCATGTTCTTATTCCGTCAGCCATGAACTAGTAGAAGTAAGCCGTAATTACGTTTCTGAATCTTTAGATTGCATAGGTATAGGAGTTGTCTGTCCCTGATAATAAAAGGTAACCATAGTGGTCTCCCTTGGACAGAAAGGAAACGGATTAATTTCCCCTGATTTCTATAAGTACGGGACATACGGGGGCAGCCATTTGTAATTTTGTATTGAGCTCACTATAAACCGGAAGGATACAATATCCTGCTGTTCGTTTAGGTAGATGAAGATTAGTTATTCGTATTATTTGGATTCTTCGGACTACTGTTCTCATCGTAAGTGTCATTTTCTCAGCGTTTCAGCCGACGTAATATCCGACCTTCTTCGGGTGTATCGGCATACTCAGGAACGAGTTCGACAAGATACACATGAAAAAGGTCGGAGGTTACATCGACTGAAACTCTGTGAGAATGACACTCAAGATTAGAACAGTAGTCTAATGAATCCAAATAATACTAATACTTCGCAATTGTTTTCTTTACATCGCCCGCAACGCGATCGACAGGGTATATCTGAAGAAGATCGGAGGTTATATCGGTTGAAACATTGTGAGAATAAAACTCAAGAGCAATCAAAATAATACAAGTTCTGAAACTTTTATCGCATTTCATAGTTATTTTCTTCAATGCAGAATTAAATCAAGAAAATGTATTTGAATGTCTACGGCCGGTGCCGCAAACAAAACCGGATATTGCTAAGGTATTCTAGTATAGGTGAAAAATATTGATCGTATGGACATTCTTTCTGCATACTGCATTATCGAGATTATTGTATTATTAGATCGTAGACATATTCGGGCAAAAAAAAAAAAAAAAACAAGAAAAAAAACTGTTCCTAAAATTATACGAAGTATTATTAAATATTAAAATTATAACGTTTTATACAAAGAGCTTACTTCTCGAATTTTGTAACAATTTTTCAAGAAATGCATCACCAGCATAATTACATGGCACATAAGTGCGTGATAATATTTTCACCTTCAACGAGTTGGTTTAAAATGTCACTAGTTTGCACAAGTACCACGTTTATTTTAGTCTGTCTCGTATTGCCAATAAGATTAATGAAGGATTTTTATAAACGTTTATTTTAGTTTCTCTTAACAGAATATTTTAGTTTTATTTGAGACTTAACTAGAGAACAAATTGTCGTGCAGAATACAAAAATTAAATTTAATATTGGTTAAAATTATAGAGTCGCAGACACAAAAGGAAAGAAAGAAATAAAAATCCGGGTCGGAATTTTTTTTTTTTTAACAAAAGTCTTTATTACCTTACATTTCCTATCTCTATGCCATCTTAAAAGTCTCTCCCTTCTGCTCCACTACACGGCGACTTTGTTTCTCTCGATCACGTGGTGTCCTTTTTCCTTTTTCTTCAGACGCAAGCCCGAGCGCACTTGCTAATTTGCATACACGTTCAAACGCTGCTTCTGCTGCTAATACAATTGTTAGAGAATGAACCAAGAGAGAGGGAGAGAGAGAAAGAGAGAGAGAGAGAGAGAGAGAGAGAAAGAGAGAGAGGGAGGTGTTTATATCATATAGTTAGACACGTAGACCGGGTCAAGATCTGCTGATTGGGTTGCATGTGAGTCACGTGATCAGGTTAGCTGAATCGTTGAGATTTGATTTGGACTTAGAACCGAACGGACGGGTTCCCGTTGTCTCCGCCCCTTGACTGGGGGGGGGGGGGGGAGGCGAACGCTGACGTGTGTAGGAGAAGAACCCACACAGACCGGATTAACTTTCCACCTTCTGCAAGACATATGGGAAAGTGAAATAAACTATAGAACCAATTCCTTGTCTTGGAGTGATTGAATCTTCATCCAAAAACAGGTATCAAGTCTCCCTCCAGGACGAGAGATTCCAGATGGGCCAACATCGAAGAAGCAGAGGTAGGTTCTGAAAATACATGTCACTCACACACGATTCCCTTTATGATACAACATAAATATATAGTATAACACGTCATCTCTTCTAATCCATTATTAGAGATGACGCAACAAACACTCCTATCCTTTATGATACGACAATACAACACAATCGCTGCTTCTGCTGCTAATACAATCGTTGCTTGGCCTGCTGCTGCTGCTGCTGATATTTCCATACACACTCATATGCGATCAGTTACAAAATTAGCGTTAAATAAAACTATTAATAAAATATTGCTAGATATGTTTGCTAATATTTACGATAAATTAATTTACACCACTCTAATCCTCCCTCCAAGGAGGAACTAATGTATAGGAGAATTATCTTGTCTCAGCAAAACAAATTAAGTATTCAGAAAAAAATGAATACTGATTTTGTTTCCTTTAATAATTACAAGCAACCTTCTCAACCATAGCTATTGCTAAAGATACATTACCTGAAAGTACTCCTTTCAAACTCCGCGATTTAAAGTTCACAGGGAACATGAGTTGAAACAGATACATTGAGAGCATTGCCAGCGCCGCTGTGAGGAAGGTGGGTTCTCTCTACCGTACTAGAAACTTACTTACACCTGAAAGTATCCTGTGCCACTACGTGGCCACAATTCGCCCATGCATGGTGTATTGTTGTCACATTTGGGCTCGTGCATCAGCTACTAGTCTCTCGCTCATGGACAGGGTTCAAAAGAGAGTCGCCAACCTGTTGGGTCCTGAATATCCATCGAAGCTTCAACCTCTGTACCATAGAAGAAATAGTGTATCCCTCTGTCTGTTCTGTATGTATTTTAATGGTCGATGCTCTGACGAACTACAAGCCTTTGTACCTTCTCGACGTAAATATCCCCGACAAACCCGACAATCAGCAAAATCCCACCCCTACACAGTAGAGATCCCTAGATGTAAGAGGGCCTTCTACTCTATTAGTTTATTCCCCAGAACTGCTAAACTCTGGAAATCCCTTTCCGGTTCCTGCTTTCTCAACTGTACTGACATGCAGAAGTTCAAGTATAAAGTGAACAGACATCTTGCTGCTCAACTCCCTATATAGTATCCCTGTAACTTATGTCCCCGATATTAGCCCCCTACATCAAATGCTACTGTGCCTTGTTTGGGGTGAAAATGTAATAAATAATTCTAGCAATTAGATCTGATTGAAGAAATTATGTTTTGATCAGGACAATAATCTGACAATAATCTGAAATTCCAAGCATTCTTGTCCTGGTTAAACGAGCAGCAAAGTTTGCATACTTGGCAGATATTTTTCCAGCGGTTTAATGAATTACACGTCTTTTCAGAGATAAATGAAGGACGGATTTAGAGTGTGAAGTTAACAGATGCTTTCAAAAGAAAATATCACTTTGGCAAATGTAGTTGCCTAATAAAACCGATGTTTATAAGTTTTTATGAATATATATATATATATATATATATATATATATGTATATATATATATATATTCATAAAACCTTATAAATATCGGTTTTATTAGGAAACTACATTTGCCAAAGTGATATTTTCTTTTGAAAGCATCTGTTAACTTCACACTCTAAATCCGTCCATCCTTCATATATATATATATATAAATATATATATATATATATATATATATATATATATATATATATATATATATATATAGCTTAATGTAAAAGGAAAAGAGAGAGATCAATTCCACAAAAGGAGACTTATCCGGATAATGCCAAGCTCAACAGTAATTATTGGCGCTTATACAATAGGACAACAAGAGTATGAAATGAAGTCATAAAACTATATATCGGTAGATATAGAATGGATCATTTATTGAATAATGGAATACAGGCAAAATTTGGGGGATAGAAGGGACTCTTTATGCCAAGGCATTTCATCAAAAGAGTAGAGAAGATGCTAGGTAACATAAATGATCCATTCTATATCTACTAATATATAGTTTTGTGTCTTCATTTCATACTCTTGTTGTCCTATATATATATATATATATATATATATATATATATATATATATATATATATATATATATATATATTATATTTTGGTTTGTTTCCATTTATATGCATTTGTCTTGTGTTGAAACCAATGGTAGCTATATTGGACACGATGATGTAGCCGAACATGATGTACAACAAAAATAGAAGTACTAACATTTAGCACATATGTACCTACTTGATTGACGTCCCCCTCGTCTTCCTTTGCAAGAATCATTTCAGTTTCATCATTGAGCACTAGAAAAGAACACAGTCCGTGATCGAAAATTCTTTCGTAAAAATTTTCCTATTACTTATCACAAAAATGTATAATAAATATGATTAGTAGCATACTACATTAATACAATCATATACCCGTATAAGGGAGGTAATTCACAAAAAATAATTTTAAAAATGTAATGCTGGTTATCCCCCCCCTTATTAAAGTTTCAAAGCCAGTTGCTTATAAATTAAATTTGAATATTTGAATTTTACTTCGGGCCAAGATCAAAGTGTAAGTGTCCGAAAGAGGGTTGGGATGGTCTTACTTAACATTTTGATTATATTTTTTGGACTTTTTTCCCCATCCCAAGTCAATGAAATAAAATTAAACAAATGACTTTTTATAAAATCTTATGTTTACAAATTTATTTTATTGTATATAAAAAAAAACACAGAATATGATTTGGGAATCTTAAATAGGACGACCCCTGGTGTGCTTGAGGTATTGTGGTTAATAAGAACTTTAGCTAGGATCAAACATAGACTAGCAAAGATACAGGGATGAGGATGACCATAGACACCCTTTCCCCAATTTTTGAGTGGCCTTGTGCCTAATTTTTTGCTTATTTCTGTTTTGGTTGTAGAATTTCAGAATGAATAAAAAAATATATAACTCAAAGCGTAGTATCTGTTCTAATGCTGCACTACATTTTCTTGGTCTCGGTTAATGGAGGATAAAAACTTCATGAGTGATACATTTTTATTTTTATTTGCTATCCAGAGTGCCCCTTTTTGGGGAGCTGGTTTCCCTCCCCCCACATTAAAAACCGACCTTGTGTGTCTCACTCTGCCCTCGTGGGGAGACAAGTAAAAGAAAAGAAAAAGTGAAGGATGTTAACCAGCAAATGTTATCCATTGTTAAACAGCATCCGTATTTAATGCCAGAACTCTGATGTTTATTTCTCAAAGGAAGATCATAGAAATGGAAAAATCTGAATAAAAAATCCATTTGCAGCAAGCATTAAAGATGGCAATTTGGACATGAACAAAAAGGAAACCTTTATCGATGAATCCTACGATCACAGTCTGACAGCATAATTCCATTCATTCTTATTGAGATCTCATTTTTTGGCGCTTCTATAAAACATGAGTACCCACCATTCGATGAAAAAGCAATGTAAATTTTGTTTCAATTCCCAATAACATATTCGTGCGAAAGGCATTGTTCAGCAAGAAAAAAAGAAACAGTAGCTATCGACTTCAAACAAACACGGCTTTCCGTTTAGCAGTGCTATTATTGGGACCGCAAATCACAAACTACTTCCAAACAAACAGAAACAAACACCACACACGTGGAATACCTGAATAAACTTAAAATATTTCAATGTTTTTCTCAATGATTGCACTATAAGTTTGTTACATTAAGTGTGTATAATTTAGCTTAAAGCCAAGTACGTCCAAGGATGGAATACTGTTGCCATATCTGGGCAGGAGCTGCTAAAAACAGCCTATCCTGCCTTGACAGAGTACAAAATAGACTTTGTAGCTTAGTGGGGGATGCCCTTTTCTCTACCCTGAAACCTCTCTCCCACAGAAGAGACGTTGCGAGCCTATCCTTGTTTTATCGTTATTTCCATGGCAGGTGCTCGTCTGAACTCCAATCTCTGGTCCCCCCTCGCCAATCTTTTACGAAAAACACCCGTCTCGCTGAATCCACTGTGAAAATTTCCCCCACTCTTTATCTGTGCCTAAATCAAAACGTGGATTCCATGAACAAAGCTTCTTTCTTAGAACTGCACGCCTGTGGAACTCTGTTCCGTCTGCCTGCTTCCCACCAGACTACAACTTGGATGTCTTCAAGTCCAACGTTACCAAATTCCTAATGAACCGCCCCCTAAAGTAAACACTTCATCAAACCTCCACACTAACGTAATGTACTTGCAATAACCCTTATCCCTGAGTGGCTTCCGGGCCTTGATAAGTGGTGATTACTGTGGAAAAAAAGTAAAAGTTTACCGATAAAAGTGAGAATTTAATTGTGTGAGAACACTTTTCAACCTATGTACTCAACGAATTTTTAATCTACTGGCATGAAAGTTGGTATATAAAATATGCATACATGCGGAAAACGTTTTAATCAGTTTTCATCCGGAAAAAGGGCTGCTAACGGGTAAAAATTGAAAAATTGGTCGTTTGTGTCATTAGATTTTTATCCCTTTGTTAACTGTTTCATGACTGCGCAAGCGTGATCGTGAAATATGACAGCTTTTTTTATCTGTGCCTAAACCTAAACATAGATTCCATAAACAAAGCTTATTTCATAGAACTGCACACCTGTGGAACTCTCTTCCGTTTGACTACTTTCCAGCTGACCACAATATGGTCGTCTTCAAGTCCAATGTAAACAAGTTCTTGATGAGCCGTTCTCCTTAAGTAATCCAATTTATCAAATTCCCACTACTAACGATTACTATTATATGGTCCCATTGACTACTGTACACTCTTTAACTCTTATCCTTGAGTGGCCCCTGGCCTTGATAAGTGGTGGCTTTTATGTAAAATAAAATCTTAAGATAAATTATGTTTGAACACGCTTTTTAAAAATCGTGTCCAGTTGACCTATCGTACTTGATTCACTGTCTGTAAGTCTTGGTTTCGATCTCAGCTCGAGTTTAAAAAAAAAAAATTATTTACAAGAAGTGAACAGTTTAGAAAGAAAAATAATACTCGCATGTACATTTCAGTTTCTTTCCTTTATTCTTACTTCATTTTTTTTTAAATAAATTTTACGTCACCTTTAACACCGGGCAACGTCGGGTAATTATTCTAGTCTATATATAAAGTAAGGTACATGTATATGTTTATATAATTCCATGTGTAGGATTCACCGGTATAAGAGCCAAATACGTCATAAAATGGAATACTGCTGCTGTAACTCTCTCTGCTCAGGTCGTACACACGGGCAACAGTAGTAACACTTTCAACTTCGCTTAGTAACAGACCTTTTAAACTGTAACCATACACTCACTGGTCACTGGAATTGTCGGCTCTAATGTTCTGGGCGCATTAAACGTGCACGACACTGAGCGTTTGTGGCAATACCTTTAACACGTTGGCTGGCCGCCTGCTGTTAGACGCTGTGGTTGAATTCTTCCTTCGTAGATGTGCTGAGCGTGACTGATATGTCACGGTAGTTTGAGTATCAGGAAAGATTTGGAAACACTTACTTTCTTTCAAATCAACAGATAATCAATAATTGACGAAACACCGGAGATCATTTTCTTATAAACAAAAATAAGTAAAGCAATTCCATACATAATTCGTGCAAAAAAAAAAAAAAAGTTCAACGGTTTACGGTCACTTTGTATTTACGTAAACAGACTGTTTTGGATGCAAGTGTTAGATTATGCCGGGGCGATACAGGGCTGCCTTGCTGTCAGTCGATTTAGGGAAAGCGACTATTATTATTAAAAGTTAAAATGTCAGATAAAAGAACATTATTATTTATCGGTATGCAGAATTAGTTGTGCACAAAGACAACAATGATTATAGGTTTCTGAATTCGGAACGAGTTAGTAGAACTAAGAATGCGCCATTGATTGAGAAATAAATATTGAGATACTAAAGCAAATAGGTTTGAAAAAATAACAGATTGAAAACGTGATTAAAAGTCATATGTTAAAAGAGGTGAGTTGAATTACGTTATTGCAAGCGAATAGTTACATATATAAAGAGTTAGTCAGTAGGCAGTTAGAGAGAGACGGGAGACAGATGAAAAGAGTTGGAGCGTTGGAGACAGGGCCTCATGGCCTTGTACAACAGGGGAAACAGGTTCTAATAAGCGCGTAATCTTCCAACGGGAAAGCATTTAGATTAAAAGTTGTCTGAAAATATAACAAGAATTTCGATTGTGATTGTTTGATTGGGAATTTTCTTTGCAGATTTCGTCAATCTCGTCGATCAAGATCAACCGATGAACTAAGTATGTTCTCCTTTTTTGTTTCCTGAACAATTCCATACAAAGATGTTTCGTCCCTTTGTTGCAAGGAACTGTTTATTTATATAAAAAAATTATATGTCCTGCTGAAACTATATCTATATGTGTAATGTATATGTGTAAACACATCTACACGGAATATTATGAAACACTAGACGACACAAAGAAACACAATATACACTCCTAACATATATATACACCTTACACGCCCACTATATAATACACAAACAAACAAGGTTCCAAATAACAAATTGAGGCAGAGATACGCATCACTTTCACCTTGTGCCAAACATTTTCCGATATGTTGTAAGTGTTTCAATATTTTAGGAATATAATGGGGGTATGATTCAGCATAATCGAGAGATTCTATTTATAAAAATAAAAGGAACTGACGAATCGAATTAATTCACGTTCTGCTACCAACCAATCAGAAACCAGAATTGCTCCATAAATATTGAACCTTTCTGTAGCAATTTCGCATATGGTTTCTCAGTCTCAACACGGAAAGAATCTTTTGCTCTGTGGATTTCAACTCGAAAACTGTCTACTGCAAACCAGTTATCTCTCAGGACTTGTGTAGAACAACGAACTATCGGAAACTGTTCTGAAACTAAACATGGCTTACACTTATTGAGATTGTCGGACTGACTTCCTCATCTTGGTCTTTATAGTCACAACGTTTCGGCCGTTTTGCCCTCCGGCCTTCATCAGGTGTTTTGTATCGAACTGGGGAACCGTTTGTCAGGATCTCGAACCAAACCCGTTATTATTATTACGACTCCAGTTAGACTCTGGGACCTAGTTGCTGATTCTCTGTTTTGAATGTTACTTTTCACTGCCTTCGTTCGTTTGAATATTACTTTTCACTGCCTTCGTAGTGACATATGGCCAAGTAGTCCTAGACGTTGTATCAAAGTTTACAGTTACCCGAAGGTGCTGAGTTCAATCCTGAACGAAGGCAGTGAAAAGTAACATTCAAAACAGAATCAGCAACTATGTCCCAGAGCCTAGCTGGAGTCCGAACACGGTACCCCCGTAATAATAATAATGTGTTGGGTTCGAGATTCCTGACAAACGGTTCCCCAGTTCGATACAAAACATCTGATGAAGGCCAGAGGGCAAAACGGCCGAAACGTTGTGACTATAACAACCAAGATGAGGAAGTCAGTCCGACAATCTCAATAATAAAAACACCTCATCTCAAAAATACAGACAATTACTATAGCTTACACTTCTAGTTA